>NC_069363.1:23600000-23900000 GCF_021730395.1 Mercenaria mercenaria
TGCTGGTGGAGGAAGACCCCAGGTGCCCCTATGTGCATTATATCATCACGGGCAGGTATGTGGGTAGAACCTGCGACCTGTAAGCCAGCTAGATGGCTTCCCCACATGAAGAATTCAAAGCTCCGAGTGAGGCTTAAACCCACATTCGTGAGGGGCAAGTGATTTGAAGTCAGCAACCTTAACCGCTCAGCCACAGATGCCCCCTAATCCTTGCACAAAGTGAAATATTTTATTACCTAAGACTACCTGTATCTTTCAGCACTGTAAGTGACATGGATATCAAGTTCTGTTAAGGACGTATGCTAGAATTTGGTGCGAAAATTTTCCCAATAACAGAATTTCTTCAAACTTTGGATATTGAAGGACAATCATCTAAGAAACAAAAATATGCAATAAAAATCATAGGTCACCGGTATCGAAAAAGAGTTATCTGCCCTTGAAAACGGCATTTCCCCCAAAAATGATGTTTTCAAGGGCAGATAACTCTTTTTCGATACCGGTGACCTATGATTTTTATTGCATATTTTTGTTTTTTAGATGACTGTCCTTCAATATCCAAAGTTTAAAGAAATTCTGTTATTGGGAAAAATTTCGCCCATCTCATATACAGGGAATTCTAGCATACGCCTTTAAGAGATTCAAAAACAATATGCTTAAACACTTAAAAGAAGAACAAATGGACAAACCGGTTTAAATTTTATCAAATGAAGTTAAATAGCGTTTTATCAGGTTTATGCTACCTTAAATGTTAAATGATTAATATAAATTTTCATTACTTACCAAATTTTCATTTACAATCCCATCACTAGCAGCAAAAAAGGCAAGCACATGCGAGATGAAGTGTCTTTCCTCGGGCTTCAGTGCCTCCCAATGAGTCAAATCCTTGGAAAGATCTACCTCCTCAGCAGTCCAGAATGATGCCTCTGCTTTCTTGTACATCTTCCAGATGTCATGATACTGAATGGGTAAAACGACAAATCGTTGGGGATTGTCTCTCAACAGTGGTTCGATTTCCTTCTCAGACTTTTTCTTCTCAGGTTTAGGCAACTGTAAATTGCAAAACATGAGTTATATATGTAAATTTACTTGAAGCTAGGTTACAGTAACAGGCAAATTGTCTGAAAAAACATGTCCGTAAAATAGCAGGCTCAACTCTGAATTAGAGCTTTGCCAGTAAAAACTTTATAAAACTTTAACCAAAAAGTCTAAGTTAAAAAGAGGCACAACTCTCAAAATTCAATCAGAGTTATGGGGATTGTTTCTCCTGGTGTAGACTTTGATAGTAAATAACTATTTAAAGTTTCAAGTAAAAAGCTTTGATAGTAAACAGATGTTCGACTTTATCAAAAACTTTATAACCAACAGCTCTACCCTTTCTTCGAAAAGTCGAGCTAAAAATGCAATTTATTTATCAGATTATGCTTTTGTGTGAAAATAATCATTAGTCTATGAATTACACAGAATTTCTTAAAAAAAAAAAAAAAAACCACTTTGAATACAATAAAGATCTTACCTCTATTTTTTTCGTTCCACTGTTTGTATTTCTTTGCAAGTTCTACAAATACAAAAAGAAACATTTACATTCTGATCCCATGTTCAAGTTTTAATTTCTGGTGCCCTTACACAATATGCTAAAGATATTTTTTGTACAAAATTTTATGACCACAGTTGTTTCTAGTTTTTAGCTAAATTGAAATTATGTAAATCTATAAAAATTAAGCTGCTTACCGTAATTTCTCCAAGAATTTTTTTCTTTGGCTGAAAACAAAAACAAATTACAATTAATATGCATATATGAAACAATCCACCCTTTTTACAGAAATGTAAAGTATCTAACTAACATTGCTTTCAACTGGGTTTTTTCTATCAAAGTAAATCTTCAGACCTCTTTGGTTTCATTTTCTTCGACTACTACTTAGTACTTACTGGGAAAAATCTGAAATCATGAAATTTATGTGGTATTCAAAAGTAGGTCACCATGTTGTGGAGTCCACAGTAATACTACTAGTAAGAAAATGGCAGTGGCTAGGTAGCCGGCTGTATACACAGACACGTGGTGTCTGGAACCCCCAACCCCTCCAGCCCAAACCACTACGCACCTGTATATATTTTTATCATCATCATTGTATATCGAGACACAGATTATAATCACACAAGCAATGTAAAAACTTATTTGAGCTAATTTGAAAATATATATAATCTCCCACTATCTTCAAGTATTTTTAAGCTAGTGGGAGATTACTAGTATATATATTTTCAAATCAGTTCAAATAAGTTTAACATTACTTGTGTGATTAAAGTCTGTGCCTGGATATATAATGATGATGATAAAAATATATACAGGTGCATAATAGTTTGGGCTGTATATATACATCTCGTATCATTAACATGCAAGTCAAGATTGGCCTACTGGTATAAGCACTAGATAACTAGATGATACTAAATTAAAATACAGAAATATGTTAAAATTGTTTTATAACGCATGCATTTATTTTATTGATAGAAAGTCTTGTACCATTTAAACATGCCGATGATGATAACGACACTGATCATTCGTTGATAACATAACCAAGTGGCGGCCGATATGATAGGAGTGCGTAAATATGGCGAAATAAACTGGTAAATCACAAATAGTAATCACAAGAGTTTAAAACAGTTTAATAAAGAGCTGGCTACCTTGACTTACACGTTCAAATATGATATGTATATTCAGAGCCGGCTACCTAGCCACTGCCTAAATAAATACCAGAAAATGCTAAAATTCACCATGGCCAGTCTCTGAAGGGCAAATGTGTAACTTTTACCATGTTCATCAAATCTAAGGCTAGTTCTGGCTACCATAACTTAAGTGACGCTATTCTTATATTTTGATGGTCCACTAAGACAGAGATCAAAAACAGCATATAACAACTCTGAAGCTGATTTGCTGAATTGTTTTAAATTAAAAGAAATTTTGATCTACTTTCCATACAAAACTTTGTTATGACTAGAGCCAACGAAAATAAAACAAGAGCTGTCACTAATGGTGACAAATGCACCCCGCAGCACCTTGACCTTTGACCTGGTGACCCCAGTCCGTAGGGGTTGTGTACTCAATAAGTACTATCAGCAAGTTTAAAGGTCCTGGGTGCAGTGGTTCACGAGTAAAGTGCCTTCTTGCAAAAAGTTAACGTTGTGACAAATGAACTAACGGCATACAGTTGAAAACTAATATGCCTCCCTTCGGGGGCATAAAAAGGCTGGCAATAGTAGCGGATTTTAGGGTATAGGGGATAGGTTGATAAATTTTGCATTTAGACTTGAATTATTGTATAAATTTTTAATATCATTCTTTTACTGACATGCAGACAGACATACATTTTAAATGATTGCTTGTTGTGTTATTTTTCATGTTATCAAATTAAAATCGAGGCTATCCTTTACTGACTAAATGAGTGTGTATGTAAAAAACATCAATGAGGGAAAAGTGTTTGACAGAAATTTAAAAAGCTGAATGTTTTTGAAAAGAGATTTATAGTAAAAAAATACTGGGAAGTTTGTTTAGACGTGGATTTTAAACTAATAATGAAAAAAATGACCACTGCTATCCTGTACAGCACGTACGTAAACAATAGCATGAAGAGAAAAAAATCACATGAATTTCTATTAAATGCTGAAGGTTTTGCAAAGAATAGCTGTTTTCTGTCCGATATACAGAAAAAAAAAACCTACTCAATTTTGTTTCTAAAGTAAATCTTGGGAGAGAAAATACCAAGGTCCCTACTGGGGCTCGAACACCGGACCTCGACATCTGTAGGCGGACACTCAACCACGTCGCTAAAGGGTTAACCCAACAGCAAGGCTGTTGGAAGTGGCCTATAAACTTACTATTACTACATTTCTTTGAATAAGAATGCAAGAAAAATTAGTTAGCTATCCGCTATACCCTAGAGCACTATATCCAGTACATGCAGCATACTTTAATGTACTGGAAATCGAAGGATAAGATAAGATATTTATTTAACGCTGGTTATATATACATGGGTGAAAGTATGGAATATTGAAAATCCTGAAAAATTTGCTGGGGGCTTGGGGGCCGCCAGGGCCCCCGGTGGGTCCAGGGCAAAGCCCTGGTAGGGGGGCCAGGGGGGCAAAGCCCCCCGGAAGCTTCTGAGAATTAGTGATTTTGAATGCTTAGAACAGCCCTATTCTACCCTTATATGTGTGCCAAAAATTTACTTATTATATTGCACAAAATGCATGATTTTCAGTTAACAGTAACTTTTCCAAGTCAAGGACTTGTTTCAACAATATACCCTCAACATATTTTTGTAAGATTCAGACTGAAACAACCTGAAAATTCTAGCAACATTTTTGTTTTTTCATGCCACCATATTTTAATGTTCTGGCACAACATTCACAAAATGCAGACCCTGCAATATCCGGTTTTCGTAGCCAAAGACCCCATCGATCACCATCAGTGTCACATTCATATAGCCAAGCCCATCTCCATTTGTTACCATGTTTGCTTTCTAAGTCCTAAGTATTGTACGCTGGCGGTAAAAACATTATTTTTCACGCACTATCCCGTGCTGCCCTAATTACGGCGTGTTAATCCCCAAAAGAAATCTTGATCCTCCTGTTCCCCGTGGAAAGATTGATACTTTGGAGATAAAAAGCGTGCAAAGCGTAGAAATCAAGACATGCGTGTGAAAGTCCGTGCAAACTTTGACGCGGCAACTTTTAGGCGCACGTGAAAGTCATGAAAAACGTGAGTGAATACTGAATAGTTATATAAACGGTCGTCTAAAATGATGTTTTAAAACAAACAGTTGAAGTAAATTTCGGTACGTAACGGGATCGAGTAATCATCACTGCAATATTTTTTATAAAAGTGACTTTTCCGTGGTTGACGCTTGTTTTATAATTGGAACTCTTTACAAGGTGTGTATAATAAAATCCAGACATCACGAAAATTGCCAAAAATATCCGGACATTCGGTCCTGCACTGCCGGGACGAACATTAAATATGAAACAACAGGAATCTTGCTTCCTTTTATCAGTATGCAGCTGTTAATATATTTTTCTTGTATCCTATCTGATCTAGATTGCTTTGGATTCGAAAATCCCGAAAAATAATTATCATCAACCCACCCATGCTCAAAGCGGAAAAAAACATTAACAATTATCGGTAAATATTCTGTTGATAAAATAAGTACTGGCCTTGTTTTCGTCATCAGTTAAAACCCCTTAAAGAGCTAAAAGAAGTGTGTCGGTATCATGGCATCATTCTGAAGTGGAGATCAAAGTTGCCCGAGATTGTCATGGCATTACGTCATGTTTTCGCGCCATGTGACACATCATTGTCTGATCGTACTGCCTCGGTTCTTTAAAACAGTAAAAAAGTATCTTCTTTAATTTTTTAAATGCGAATGTGCAATATCCCGTATAAACTGACAGGTAAATGTGTCAAACGAAAAGTGACCTATTTGCCCTCAAAAAATTTACATTATTGTTTGAGAAGAATATCTCACATAGTGTCGTGTCAAAAATACATCTACAAACATTCACTTACATATCAAACTTATTTAAAACCACAGCGACATCATACTGCTTTATTTTAAAACCACATTTCTATTTACGTTCACGAGGTCACGTAACCTATTCTGCCGCATTACACAGAAATCTGTTTGCCAAAAATTGTTTTACTCATGTATCGAAATAGCTGTCGCTTTTTTATTATTTAAGATTTTTTAATTCTGTTTTTTGTACTTTCTTGTCAAAAGTCTGAATTTTATGACCATAGAATGTATTATTTACTTACTTTCAGAAATAAATAAATATTTAAGATCGCGCTGTTTGAAATTTTACAAATAAATGTATGAAAATTCGATCGTTTTTATTGAATTTTGCCTACATTTCTGTCGATATCTTATTAAAATCGTTATAGAATTCAAACTGTATTACTTCTCAAGCGGTGTTGGAAATTTGAAGCGATTATATCAAAAAATGAATGCACTACGCGCGTTTTTTGTGTACGTGTCGATAAACAAAAGTAACGGCGATCTAGCCTAAATTAGACATTATTATTACGATAGGTCGCACGTGTTCGTGGAATGGAAAATTACTGGTATGACGTTTTGATATCTTTACAATTCGCGGGTAAATTCCAGTCAATCCAGGTTATTTTTAGGGATGTAATTTCTGCATTTGATAAAGATACGAGGTAAAATCCACTCGTACGATCGGATGAGCATACAGAGAGGTCCACTCGTCCCTATCCAGACTTTAAACCGCCAATACTCGTATAAGACATAACTCGCAATATACGAGGCGTCTACATGTTCGTGGTGTTTGAAGATAAAATTGCATGCAAGAAATCGAGAAATGCATGCTGCAGACAAAAGTCCGTGCAAATTCTGACGCGCGGGAACTTTTCGGCGCATGTTATGATGTAAAATTTATGAAAAACGTAACAGTTGTTTTCATTGAAGTACAGCACCTATGTGGGCCAATCAAAATTGTCGTTACATATTGACGATATGCGAGATGCACTGCAAACGGCAAATGTGATAAACAGAGTCGACTGTGTTTGTCGGCGATCGACTGATTTTTCAAGCTTTGTTGATTGATGACACCATACCCCCCCCCCCCCCCCCCGAATTTCGACCCGGATTTAGACGATTTCGAAAATTGATCCCGGCCGAGATGGAAAATCCGGAACTTCCGGAGTACTCCGGAAAACTTTCACCCATGTATATAAAAGTTACAACATAAGCTTGAAGCTTGTATCCAACATAAACATATTATCCTATAACATACAAACAAACAAACAAACTGAATAAAAGCATCATTAAGACATATTAAAATTAAGTTCTTCAGATTAAAACCACAGTATCAAACCTAAAAATTTAATTGAAAGACATATATTACATTGTAGTGATAGAGGTAAGCACAAAGGATGAAAAGGATTCTTGATTCTTGGTCATCTGTGTCTTTGATTTTTGTGTTTCTGTTTCCTTTTTAGTAAAATTAAGTCAAATTATGTCGGAAGAAATGACTGAATCTTGCCAATATTTTTGCAAACGGTAAGTAAAACAAATTAATCCAACGATTTTCTTAGACCTTTTGGCCAAGTGTCTGTGATTTTTGGCGCCATAATGATCAACCAGGACCGTAAAAGATTATAAGATACTATTACAAAATTAGATATTGCTATAAGCATTTGTACTATTATTAATATTACACAGTTAAGCACATCTTAGTAAATCATACTTGACAACGAGTTACTACTAACTAGTTACATAAATGAAAAATAAACTCCCGCCATAAAATAATTCACCTACCTGATTTTCGTCAATTATCTTCATTTTGCCAAGGTTTGATGACAGCTCGTTTTCTTTTCTTGCGGAATTTGTAGAAAGCATTTTGTTTTGTAAAAGTTTACTGAAACAGTGTTGCAGAATTTTGATTTCCAAAAAAAAAATTATGTCCTGACAGCTCGAAATGCCCAGTTGTACTGCAGAAAGTTGTTGTAGTGCTTTGTATATGGCGCGCGCTCGATAATTGTCCAATGAAAATGTAGTACGCTACAATACAATGTTTTCATTGGCCAAAAGGTTATATTTATGGTCGATTCCATTACGAATTGATAGGGATCTTGTGTACTTATGTAAGCCCAAAAAGGATATAATATTCCATTTATTGCCATACGCATCCTTCAGTTATCATAAATAATACAAACACACTGTATAATTCGAAAAGACAACATCTGAATACCCCATAAGGGCTATGAAATTCTTATTAGGGTCAATGATCCAATGCCAGACTACCTATACGTAATGAGATCTGTCCCACACGCTTCCTAAGCAACAGAACTACTTTTCAGACCGTATGCGTAATAATTGTTGATTATTTTACTTACATTTAAGAATATTTTCTTACGAATACTTAATCAAAAATAGAAACAGTTATCGCAAATTTAAGTCAAAGTAAAACAATTGCGTTTATATTGTCACAATCTTCTTATTATTTTAGAATTATTTTGCCTCGGTATTACTTCCTATCGGAAGTGTTCTTCGGTTGTTTAGATATGGCTGCCACCGATAGCATCCGAGTTGTCGACGAGGATTATGTGAGAAGAATTCACAGTCGAAACCCATCAGGCCATTTACATAAAGGTCATTCATTGTTCTCTCATAATGTGAAGTTTAAGACGTTTTTGGGTGTGAATAGGTGATGAGCAGATGTATAATTTTGAGATATTGAATGGTTGCGATAAAACTAACTAATATCCCAGACTCACCAGTTTCGACGCACATAACAAGCAACATAGCCGCGCTTTTTCATTCAGTAACATACGTGACTCTATTAGATGTTGCATGTGCACCAACCTTCTATGCATTGAATCATACCAATAACATCTTATTCTAAACAACTGACTGCCAGAAATCAAAAGGTAAACAACAACTAGTGTGGTCGGCCATACTTATTTCTAACACACCTATTTCGACGCATCTTACATGATACTTGTTACGAAGCTTTTGATTGGCTTAAATATTTGTGCAATCACTGTAAGTAATGTGCTACACCATAACTGTCATGAATGCTGCAATAAAACTTGACACAAAAGCAGATGCAAGTAGATAATCAATATTAAGGCCAAATGATATAAATAAATCTGAAAACATTCTAACATTCATGGACATAAGGGGCTAAGAACATAAATAATCACTCTGATTTTTTATACACCCTGTCTGATGTTTTTTCTTTCATTTTTCTGGACTGCAATGTTTACAGAGGAATTTGGCACATTTTGTTTTATACAAAACTTTAGATGAACCCAGTGTTCGCAGCCTACTTGACAAGAGAGAAAAAAAATGAAGTGTGTAGTAATGATCGCATTGATATATAATGCGTACACCTTCCAAAACAGTGCATAAAATTGTGCGACTACATATGTCACATGGCAGTGATGTGACCTTGATAGCACCAAAGTCGGCTGCAGACGTACAACAAAATTTCCAGTAACTTTTTTAATCTTAGCTTCCACTGGGACGTTTTTAAAATGGATGAAATTTTGCATTAGTAGAAACATTAAAAATTATGTATAGGTTAAATGTAAGTTGATAAATATCTTCAAATCCTGAACTTTCCAACTTTTTTATCGGTAAAAGTAACCATGATGTTTTCTGTCATTACACCGAGTACTACGTCATCGGAAACCCCAAGTTAATCGAGAACGAGGTCAAAACAAAAATGGCGTCGAAATAGGTGTGCGTAAAATTACGTGGTGCGACGATACTTACCATTTACGATGGAATTTTGCAAAAAAATGTTTGTAAACAAAATCCTGTGGTTCCGGTTTACAAATGTAAGTCACTGCGGTGCTGATCAGCGGAGAATTTCCGGCAAAGGGAGTTTACCGTGATATGAGGGAACCGTATATATATAAAGCAATGATAGTGGTTATGGGGGCTAAAGCAGGAGTATATGCCTCTTTCTCGTAATTCCGAGCCTTCTCATTGAACCGAGCCTTTGGAAAATTTGCACTTGCAGCTATTTCCTGTTTCTAAATTTTATGTATGTTGTAAAAAATCATATGACAGATAAGCAAAAGTAAAAAGAAAATAGAATTACTTGCATTAAAATAGAAATATACACAACAGAAAATTTTGGCACAAAATTTGCTTATCTAAAATCATTGGGGTAATATATAACCTTCTTACAGAAAACAGAAAGCACTTATTTTAAAACTTTTTTGTCCGCTAACACAATAATTTTAACAAAGAACTTTTTCAAAAAAGCCTTAATGTTTCAGCGCTAGTACAAATTATTGCAAGTCTCGGTTTTAACAAGAAATAATTTGGCTGTTTCAGAGGGTTAGGGTCATCATGTGAAAGCCTAGATTATTCATTTACAAAAATCCTTAGAATTTTTCTTCATGGGGATTTTATAAGTTTAGATGTTGGAGTACCAAACTATAGCAAAAACTCTTTTGAAACTTAAATCTTCTACTGACCAGCACTGAAAAACCGGCTTAGGGGCTCGGAATAACGAGAAAAGGGCATATATAAAGCAGTGAGTTAGGCCACAACTAGAGTATGCCTCTACGGTATGGTCACCACACACACAAAGAAACATACATAAAATAGAAATGGTGCAAAGGAGAGCTGCCAGGTGGGTAAAGGGTCAATATTCATATTATGATAGTGTAACAAACATGTTAAATGATCTCAGTTGGCAGACACTCGAGGACAGACGGACAATTGCTAGACTTTTCATGTTTTACAAAATCGTTCATGGTTACGTAGCTATTCCAGTCCCTCCGTATCTAGTACAGCCATTGAGACGAACACGTCACATGCACGAACACTCCCTTAGGCAGATCCATACAAACATTAATGTTTTTAAGTTCTCTTTCTTTCCATACACCGTTACCCTATGGAATCAGCTGCCACCCCTGATCGTTAATCAGCCTGATCCTGAACATTTCAGACATGCTGTTAACGCATCCCACTACTATTAAGTGACTACACCCTGTTTTATCCTGATTTTACTCTTGTTAATACAGTTTTATCTTGCACTATCTTCCTTTTGACATCTTACTGTCATTCTTTTAACTTTATTCTGGCACAGACGCGCACCTGCTAGTTATACCCGAAAGGGGCGTCAAGCAGTATACATACATACATACATACATACATACATACATTATGGGGGCTAAACCAGGAGTATATATAAGACAATGGGAAAAGACACAAATTTTTAAATTATTTAGGCATCATGGTATCAACTCTACAGAATGAATGTGTTTGTGTAACTAACTATCGTAATTTTGATTAGATTCATTCCGTAGAGTTTATACTGTGACTACTCATCTATAAGAATGGACCTGAGAATGTTGCAAAGTCCATCATCATATAAAAAAATAGAGATAATTTAGGAGTCATGTTATCAACTCTGCGGAATGAATGCCTTATATATACTCCTGCTTTAGCCCCCGGGGGCTAAACTATGAATATATAAAAGTGACTTAGAAGATAAAAAAATTTCAAAATAATTTAGGCATCATGGAATCAACTCTTCGGAATGAATGTGTGTGTGTAACTAACCATTTTGTGACAATGAAGATAAAAAATTTCGAAATAATCTAAGCATCTTGGTATCAACTCTACGGAATGAATGTGGGTCTGTAACTAACCATTTTGTGACAATGTAATTCATTCCATAGAGCTGATTCCCTGGGTGTTAAAGCTGGCTGCCAGGAGATTGCCATTACATTCAGGCATGGGATGTTTTAATGGTCCTGAATTTCTCTAGGAAAAGCATGTCTTAGGCTTTGAAAAGGAGATTTTCAAGCTTCTGAATTTTAACAGTATTACATGTCTGCATATTTTTATGCCCCTGGCATCTACTGATGCAGGAGGCATATAGTGATTGTCCTGACCGTTCGTTCGTCCGTCCGTCCGTACGAGGTTAACTAAATGGGACCGTTTTGTCTAGCATCAATACCCCTTACTAGAATGACTTGATACTAATGAGGATGTTGACGCATTGACAATATCACTCCCAAAGCAACTTACTTCCACTCTTTGCTTCATACAACGGAATGTGAAAACTGACAATAAAAAGGTCAAAATTGCTGCCTATAACACCTATGTCCGCCCTCAACTTGAGTACTGTTCAAGCGTCTGGCATCCTTGGCAAAAAACCCTCACTAGCAAAGTCGAAAATGTCCAAAGGTCAGCTGCTAGGTACGTCATGTACGACTACAGTTACACCAGTAGTGTTACACAAATGCTGAAAACTTTAGAATGGAATACACTCCAATATAGAAGGTTACACAGCTCATTAGTAATGTTTTATAAAATAAGGACGCAGACAGTTGCAGTCGACCAATCTCATCTTATTCCAACTAGAAACCTAAATTACTTAATCCCCATGTCTCACACTCAGTACTTTTCTAACTCTTACTTCCCAAGGACCATCCGTCTCTGGAACTCCCTACCAACTTATGTTAAATCTAGCCCCAGTCTCAGTATCTATAGAGAGAGGCTGGCGATGGTCAGTATGTAATTCTATTGCCTCTGCCCCATTTCAACTGTAGCATACTGTCTTTTTTATCTTTTATTAATTTTAACATTGTAACATATCATTTCTTTAACAACTGTTTCTCTGACAGCGCCGCCCAGTGATAGTCGGAAATCGACGGTTGGGTGAAAGATGTAGATGTAGATGTAACCTGTGACTATTCCTCATCTTCAGACATCAGTATTTTTCACCTGACCTCAGTTTGACCTTGACCTCATTTTTGACTTGGGTTGCTTTATATGGGCCATCTCTTGGTTAACCAAATGGGACCGTTTCGTCTAGCATCAATACTGCTTACAAGAATGAATTGATACTAATACATATGTAACCTGTGACTATTCCTCATCTTTAGACATCACCTGACCTCAGTTTGACCTTGACCTCATTTTGGACTTAGGTTGCTTTGTATCGACAAGGATGCCACCGGGGGCATCAAGCGTTTATTGAACACAGCTCCTTGTTTATCTCCAGTTATTATTAGTCCCCTACTGGTTGAAAACCAGTTTCGGGGACTATAGGAATGCACTTTTCCGTCATTCCGTCCGTCCGTCCGCAATTTCGTGTCCAGTCCATAACTCTGTCATCCATGAACGGATTTTAATATTACTTGGCACAAATGTTCCCCATGAGGAGACGACATGTCATGCGCAAAACCCGGACCCCTAGCACAAAGGTCAAGGTCACAATTGGAGGTCAAAGGTCAACAGGGCTTTTTTCCTGTCCGGTCCATAACTCTCCCATCCATGAAGAGATTTTAATATTACTTGGCACAAATGTTTCCCATGATGAGATGATGTGTCATGCGCAAATCCCGGATCCCTAGCTCAAAGGTCAAGGACACAATTGGAGGTCAAAGGTCAACAGGGCTTTTTTCCTGTCCAGTCCATAACTCTCCCATCCATGAAGAGATTTTAATATTACTTGGCACAAATGTTCCCTATGAGGAGACGACGTGTTGTGCGCAAAACCTGGACCCCTAGCTCAAAGGTCAAGGTCACAATTGGAGGTCAAAGGTCAACAAGGCTTTTTTCCTGTCCGGTCCATAACTCTCCCATCTATGAAGGGATTTTAATATTACTTGGCACAAATGTACCTCATAATAAGATGATGTGTCAGGCACAACTTTCAGACCCCTGGCTCAAAGGTCAAGGTCACACTTAGCAGTCAAATGTTAACATAGCATGAACAGGGTCTGTTTCGTGTCCGGTCCATAACTCTGACATTCATTAAGGGATTTTAATAGCACTTAGCACAAGTGTTCCCCATGATGAGATGACGTGTCATGCGCAAATCCCGGACCCCTAGCTCAGAGGTCAAGGTCACAATTGGGGGTCAAAGGTCAACTGAGTTTTTTTCCTGTCCCGTCCATAACTCTGCCATCCATGAAGGGATTTTAATATTACTTGGCACAAATGTTCCCCATGATGAGATAACATGTCATGCGCAAAGCCCAAACCCTTAGCTCAAAGGTCAAGGTCACAATTGGAGGTCAAAGGTCAATAAGGTGTTTTCCCTGTCCAATCCAGAACTCTGTCATCCATCAAGGGATTACAATATTACTTGGCATAAATGTTTCCCATGGTGAGACGACATGTCATGCGCAACACCCAGTACCCTAGCTTAAAGGTCAAGGTCACACTTTGAGATCAAAGGTCAAGAGGATTTTTTTCCTGTCCGGTCTATAACTTTGTCATGCAAAGCAGGATTTAGATATCAGTTGGCACAAATATTCCCCTGGATGAGACAACATGTCATGCGCAAGAACCAGGTCCCTAGGTCTAAGGTCAAGGTCATATTTAGAGGTCAAAGGTCAGATTCAAGAATGACTTTGTAAGGAACATTTCTTCTTCATGCATGGAGGGATTTTGATGTAACTTGGACCAAATGTTCACCACCATGAGGCACCCTTGTTTTTAGAATTACGTCCCTTTGTTTTTACTATAAATAGATTTTATTGTAACTTTTTTATTACTGGCGGTAGAGAAAAATCGAGACCACTTTTCTGTGGTACAGCATGCATGTTACATCCAATTTTTAAGTGTATTTTGACCTATCTCTACCTGGTAAAGAGTTTCTTGTGGACTTACATTATATGTTTTTTTTTTTTTTTTTTTTTTTTTTTTTTTAAGATTAATTTCCCTTTGTTGTTACTATAAATAACTTACATGATAACATTTTTATAATCAGCCAAAAAAATTCAATATGAAAACAACGGTGGGTTTTTATATATGCACATTTTAATCCAAGTGTGTTGTTATAACATATTGTATATGTAGTACAATATTGTTAATACATCATTGACAGATATCAGTTCATTATGTTATACTGCAGTAGAGAAAATTAGGTGCCTTCCAGTAGGGGACTTTGTATTGCATGGCAATACTTCATTCACTTGTTTTTATTCATTTCATAAAAAAGATATTTTCAAAATAGATCAATAATAATTATTGTCTGTCTTTGTAGGTCATGGAATAGTGGCAGCCACATCTTCAATCCCAAGTAAATATCAAACAATAGTCACAGACAATGCTGACAGGAAAGGTTTCACTGCTCAAGCCAAGAGGTTTCAACTAGAGAGTCACTTTGTTAGTATTATTATTTATTTGATTTTGATTATTTTGAAGAAATTATAAACCAATATCTATGTCAATTTTTTTTTCTGCTACCTTTATCTTAAACAAAAGTAGTATTCTTCTACTCCAAAAGACTGTGCATGGCTCCTCTGGAGCATAGTTGAACTTCTTTCTTTTAGTATTTATTTTATTTTATGCAATACCTGAATCTTCAATAGTGAAATATAGTTTTTCTGTCGTTGTTTTTTTTAGGGGATAATGTTGCACATTTTGAAAAAAATAGTATGCATTAAAGATATCCAATGGCTATCTTTCACTATACTATTTTATCTTTAAATATTTACTTCATATGTATAAAATCCTCATCAGATGTATTTAACTTTACTAAATATATAAATTAAGTTTTCTTACAGAGCTACATTTATGATTAAATGCCATGTAGTAAAGGTTGAGTGTTAAAATGGTGGTACATATTTATACTGTGTTTGTCTATACATCATTACATGTATACTGAGTGTGCACTATGTTAAACTTAATGCTGTTAATACACATAAACTTGTTGATTTTATGTTTACATAAATTATATGAAGTAATTATTCGTGTTTTTAAATATGAAATTTGTACCTAATATTGCCCTGTGGCCAGTAATATGGCGCAGTTAAGACTTCTTGATTTGCTATAAATATTAAAACGCCTACTTTTTCACCAACATGTGAATTCATTATAAAAACAAACAACACTTGATCTATCATACTGATTTTCAAGCAAATATAATATTAAACATAACTTGTTTTCACGTCTGTAATAACACAAACCTTCTCCGTGCTCTCTGTTTACATTGCCGGTAATATGGTGCACAAGGACGTAGCCGTGTGCAGTGTAATATAAGTCATATAAAACAGATTTTAGCTACTGGCATGTACAATATGTATATTTTTAAGTGTTTTAGTAATTCTAGTAGGGATCAGTAGTACAGGAGTAATCTCAAGTGATAAAAATATTAGAGTAGTCTAAAATAATGCAACATGGTGTCTAACATTACACAATATACAAAATGACAATATCATCTTAACATAAGTTTGCATGCTTAATATTTGCAGAATTAAGATTATTCATCAGATTTTAAATTTCTGCCTGAAAACATGGATCCTATGAAGTATTCAACGTTCAAATTTTAATAATTCGAATCTATCCAAACCCATTTGCGCCGTATAATACAGTGGTATGCATGTTTTTGTTGTAGTAGAAACATATAATCGATGTCGTTCCAAAGTCTAAAGATGTGCTTAGTGTAAAATTAACACTTGCTTAAAATTTCTATTGCTGATCATTCATGTACTTCACTGTTTTGTACCTCCCTAAACTGTTTTTATCCAGCAAATTTGCCACAAATGCGTATTTTACATGTATTTTCAATGGCGATGTCATTTGCGCCATATTACCGGCTTTTGTGATACCTTTAAGGATTGAGCATTTAGTTTAGTTTAGTTTATACTAATTTGTTTTAGCTCGATTGTGATGAAAGCTTCAAGCTTATTGTAACCACTCTCAAGTCCGCTTCCTGGAAAAACCAGTACTGATGTCATATGAGAAGTCATGCTTGTGACCCCAGTGGGGCTCGAACCCACGACCCCTGGATTGAACGGCCAACACCTTATCCACTAGACCACCGCTCCCCATGCATTTAAATACAGTTTTAAAAAATCACATATTTGATCATTCCATCTCCACTAATGTATCCTAGCCTGTAATGCTTGGATGCATGGTGGGACTATAATGCTTGTCAGTAGGGAATTCAATAGCCTGATGCCATAAGTAAAGGAGTTCAGCGATAGTCACCTGTGTAACGAGAGCAGCTCTGTGTTGCACTGCTACAGTCTTGACTGTGTTGGCCATTTTAGACAGGTCCCATACAGTTAAAACCTATTCTTACTGTGGCTGGATTAAGAATTGTAGCATGTGGCCATGACTTTCTCGAGGCATGGAGACAGGTTTCTAGGAAGTAGTATTGTGAAGTTGTTAGCCTTCTTCACTTATCAATGAAACTTTACATAGCTGTTTGTTGTAGTATATGCTATGATATTCATGCAAAGTTTCATTAAGATCTGGGCAGGATTTACATGTATATAATAGGGCATATAATGACCCATATTTCATATGACTTAAAATGCTCGATTTTCTGTTTGCTCTGCCATTGAGTACCATTGATAGAAATGAAATTGTGTGAATGTACATTGTGCAGTTACAATCAGCTTTGAAAAATCCCAATTATAAATATGCTATGTCAACATAAGTTACACTACCTCAGTATTGTGAATAGTTGTCATTCTTTTGTCCAAGTTTCAGACTTGTAACATTGATGAGTGTAGGCTCTGTTCTCTGAACTAAGATAAATAATGAAATTCATAATATTAAGGGAAGGGGATGAAAGAAACACTAATATTTCTGCATTGCACAGTTAAAAGTGATAAATTTTCTTCTGTACAAAGTTTGAACTAAATTTACAAAGTTATTTTTTTCTTCATTTTTTATGTTATGTAAGAAAAAGAAAAAAAAGTTATATAAGGTTTTGTTCTGCTTCATTGGTTAAGGTTATACAACATGTCAGTTTGCAAGGTGATGTAATCAGTAAGCCCCTTGGGGCCATTTATGTAAGCAGTGAAATAAAGGGACCTGTTATCACAGTCTTTTGATACTGATAGATTTATTTATTCACAATTGGTTGTAATCTTGTTAATGTATTGATAACATTTTCTCAACATTTTGTTACCTAACCATAGATAATTATTGTTTCATAACTTGAAATTTATGTAACTGATTTTTTTACATAGTTATTAAAATTATTACATAAAAATGACCATGTGTTTTTGTCGGGATCCGGACATTTGCCCCCCAGGACATTTGGAGGACGGACGTTTTGGCCACGGACGTTTTGGCCTAGAATCTTTTGGCCTAGGATGTTTTGGCCAAGAAAATTTTTGAGGTAGGATGTTTTGGCCAAAAAAAAAAATTATTTCCATAATATGCAAAATATGATCTGGATATTAATATGTTATAATAGTATAATTGATCATTTTTTAAGAAAAATAATTGTGAAGAAAAATTAATTTTCATAACTCTTTTGATTTGTTGTAAATGGCAAATATTTTCACATACACAAACACACATACACAATGTATATATATATATGTGTATACATATAAAAGATTGTAAAGAAATAAAAATAAAATACCATGATATGTTTTATTATCAGTTTAATTTATTCACTTACACCATAACAAAGAGCTATAAATATAAATGTTTTTTATACTTCTTTGACTATAACATTCTTTAGAATAATCTCCAGACCATATTTGCATGATATGGAACCACAGTTTATTTTTGGCCAAAACGTCCTACCCCCAACAAATGCCTGGCCGAAAGATCCTAGGCCGAAACGTCCGGGCCAAAACGTCCGCTGGCCAAAACGTCCTACATTCGGACATTTGCCCCCCAATGAAAAAGTGGACTGCTGGACATTTGCCCCCCAGTTGAAATGATAGATTGGACATTTGCCCCCCAGTGCTTATTTCTGAAATGGACATTTGCCCCCCAATATTTTTGTCCCCCAGTGACTTTTTAGGAACTTCGTACAAGATATTCATCATATTTTAGGGTACAATATCTTTGTTTTATACAATTTTGTAGTAGATAATAGCCAAATTAACAAGTTTGAGTGTTAAAATCATTGCACTAATTAAGAAATTATAACGCTGTTATGAGCACTTTTATTACTCAATAATATGCTATTATTTACCTTAACACCTAAAAGTAATTAACATATTTATCAAATTATTATTAATAAAACAGTATTTTTTTTACTGAAAATTGCCTTTTAGAGTAATTTTGATAATAAAACAACAAAAAATACAGTTATATATACTGGCATATTGGACAAAAATATTGAGGGGCAAATGTCCATTCCAAAAATAAGCCATGGGGGGCAAATGTCCTATCTGCCATTTCAACTGGGGGGCAAATGTCCAGCAGATCATTTTTTCATTGGGGGGCAAATGTCCTGGGGGGCAAATGTCCTACAATCGTTTTTGTCTGATTAGACACTGTTTTGGGCTGAAACCCATGCATTAGAAATGTGAATTTTGCATCATTTTAGAAACAAAAAGGCTTTGTAACCTATGAGTGCATCATCCTTCCTCAGGTACAGTTATCAGTACCATTAAAGTTTTAATAAATAATTACTTACAACAATTTTTATGCCTCCCTTCGAAGAAGGAGGGGTATATTGTTTTGCAGATGTCGGTCTGTCGGTCGGTATGTAGACCAATCCGTTTCCGGATGATAACTCAAGAACGCTTAGGCCTAGGATCATGAAAGTTGATAGGGAGGTTGGTCATAACCAGCAGATGGCCCCTATTGATTTTGAGGTCAGTAGTTCAAAGGTCAAGGTCACAGTAATCGGAACAGTTAAACGGTTTCCGGATGATAACTCAAAAACGCTTGGGTCTAGGATCAAGAAAGTTGATAGGGAGGTTGGTCATAACCAGCAGATGACCCCTATTGATTTTGAGATCAGTAGGTCGAAGGTCAAGGTCACAGTGACCCAGAACAGTTAAACGGTTTCCAGATGATAACTCAAAAATGCTTGGGTCTAGGATCAAGAAAGTTGATAGGGAGGTTGGTCATAACCAGCAGATGACCCCTATTGATTTTGAGATCAGTAGGTCAAATTTCAAGGTCACAGTGACCCAGAACAGTTCAACCATTTCCGGATTATAACTCGAGAATGCTTGGGCCTAGGATCATGAAAGTTGATAGGGAGGTTAGTCATGAGCAGCAGATGACCCCTATTGATTTTGAGGTCAGTAGGTCAAAGGTCAAGGTCACAGTGACTCGGAACAGTTAAATGATTTCCGGATGATAACACAAGAACGCTTGGGCCTAGGATCATGAAAGTTGATAGGGAGGTTTATCATGACCAGCAGATGAGCTCTAATGATTTTGAGGTCAGTAGGTTAAATGTCAAGGTCACAGTGACCCGAAACAGTTAAACCATTTCTTGACGATAACTTGAGAACGCTTGGGCCTAGGATCACAAAAACTTAATAGGGAAGTTGATCATGATCAACAGATAACCCCTATTTATTTTGAGTTCAGTAGGTCAAAGGTCAAGATCACAGTGACCCGGAACGGTTAAATGATTTCCAGAGGAATTACTCAAGAACCCTTCGGCCTAGGATCATGAAAGTTGATAGGGAGGTTAGACATGACCAGCAAATGATCCCTATTGATTTTGAGACCAGAGGTCAAGGTCACATTGACCCAGAACAGTTAAACCGTTTCCAGACGATAACTTGAGAATGCTTGAGCCTAGGATCGTGAAAGTTGATAGGGAGCTTAATCATGACCAGCAGATGACCCCTATTGATTTTGAGATCAATAGGTCAAAGGTCAAGGTCACATTGACCCAGAACACTAGAACTTTTGTGTACAGTGACTAAATAATTTCTGTTCCTTGTGCAATTACTGAATGCATCAAGGGGGGCATTTCATGTTCTACGAGCTCTTGTCATCTTTGAAACTCAGAAATCTCAGCTACTGACATAGTTCAAATTGGTTCCATTCATTCCCTTTTGAATATAGAAGTTTAAGAGGAAGGAACAGTTATAAAAATGTATTTATTCATAATTATATTGCTTCATATATGTTACAAATATTTGCTCAAACTTGGACAATAGAGAAACAACAATTTTAAGGCAATTTTCAAAATACACAGAATACACAGAATTTATTTAGTCCTATCTGCAAGAAATATTTTGACATACATTTATCTTCCTCAGTATGTGTGAAGCTTACAGTGGGGAATAAAAAAAATGAGAATAGGTTACATTTCCTGAATATTTATTTTTCCCCACACAGGGTTTCCTCTATATTTAGCTGTAAGTTGTGGCCAGATGATATTGCAAAAACCAGTTACTCTGTTGTTTTTTTAGCAAAATCTTAAAGTCTACCTGACATGTAGAGCAAGATGAGATATTTCCTTTACCATGCACTTTTGTCATTTGTAGCATGATGAAATCTTTACCAGTGTACGTTGACATGTGGAGGAACATGCAGTCCCCTTTATCCTGTAGTCTGACATCTGGAGCAAAATGAAATCCCTTTAACAGTGTATTTTGACCCTTTAAGTTTGCCAGCATACTATGACATGTGGAGCAAGATGAAGTCCTGTCTACCATGTAGTGTGATTTGTGGAGCAAGGTGAAATCCCCAGTTCCAGTGTACTCAAACAGATGGAACAGATACTGTTTTTGTTTATGGTTTGAGTATGAACCTTTTTACAATGCATCAATTTACAGATTCTGTCACATTCAGGCATTGCACAAAAATCACTGAAGTTGAAGAATTGATTCAAGAAAGAAAATTGTACATTTGTCTAGTTTCAGTATCAAGTATAAGTGCCTTGTTGTAGAATCTATCTCTTAGTTAATGTACATTTTGATTTTGACTTGCTTGCAGACAGATGCACCAGGACCAGGCAGCTACATTGGACATATAAAAGTTGATAATAACAGTACATCCTTCTCTAAAAAAGGAACTGGTGGATTTGCATCAAAGGTATTACAATCCACATCAATGTTCTCTTTACAAGTATATTTTAAACTTTTTTAAAATATATCATTTTGAAAAATGAATCTACATACTGCATTACATCAAGTTACCTGCTTGGTATTTAAAGTTACAGTAATTATTTTAGTATCAGCTTGCCTTTGATGAATAAATTATTGTGATGCAAAAATGATAGGAGAAAACATAACAAAGTTATTCTCATACTCATTTTATTTATGAGATGAGTTTTTTTTCTGGTAAAACGTACTTCACGACAAGGTCATTGTTTTTCAATTTGTAGAATATATGCAGTTTTATACTTCCCTAACTATGAATGATTAAGACAAAGAATGCAAATGTTTTTCTGTCAGTAAGGACCTTGACTAGATGTATTACATAATTTCAGACCAAGAGGCAGACAAGATATTTGATGTCTAATGCTCCAGGCCCTGGAATATATGCATTACCAAGTCTGCTCACCACACAGAAAGATTTTAATAAATCTGGAACAACGGGTAACTTCCACAGACCTATAGCAGTACCTATAGAAAATGATCCAAAACATGAAAAACCTGCTCCAAATGCATATAATGTAAGTACATTTTTTTTTTTTTTGTATTTATAGTGTGACATTGTGGATACTGGAAAGGGAAAAGTTTCATAACTTTTTAAGATTTTTTTTCTCTTTGATGTTTTAGGTATGCTTTTCCAGTGCACAAATAGAATTGACCAGTGAAAGGCTTTTATCGTAGCGGTTGTTTGCTGGGTACCATCTTTTATGTTATCCAGTAAGGAAATGTTGATTGACTAAGAATAATTAGATCATAAAAATGAACAAACAGCTTACACAGAAATTACATTCACAAACATGTCACATACTTATTGTTTGCAACAGAACTCATTATTAATCCCCCGCTACAAATGGTGGAGGGTTATTGGAATGGTCTCCGTCCTTCCGTCTGTCCGTTACACTTTGGTGTCCGCTCCATATCTCCTAAACCCCTTGAAGGATTTTCATGAAACTTGGGTCAAATGATCACCTCATCAAGACAATGTGCAGAACCTATGAGTCAGCCGTGCCGGCTCAAGGTCAAGGTCACAAGTCAAGGTCAAAGGTTTGAGCCTACCATTTTGTGTCCTCTCTATATCTCCTAAACCCCTTGAAGGAATTTTATAAAACTTGGGTCATATGATCACCTCATCATGACGATATGCAGAACCCATAAGTCAGCCATGCCAGCTCAAGGTCAAGGTCACAACAGAAGGTCAAAGGTTTGAGCCTTCCATTTTGTGTCCACTCTATATCTCCTAAACCCCTTGAAGGATTTTCATCAAACTTTGGTCAAATGATCACCTCATCAAGACGGTGTGCAGAACCCATGAGTCAGCCATGCCGGCCCAAGGTCAAGGTCACAACTGAGGGTCAAAGGTTTGAGCCAACCATTTTGTGTCCGCTCTATATCTCCTAAACCCCTTGAAGGATTTTCGTCAAACTTGGGTCAAATGATCACCTCATCTAGGCGATATGCAGAACTCATGAGCCAGTCATACCGGCTCAAGGTCAAGGTCACAACTCAAGGTCAAAGGTTTTAGCCTTCCAATTCGTGTCCGCTCTATATCTCCTAAACCCCTTCAAGGAATTTTATAAAACTTGGGTCAAATGATCACCTTACCAAGACAATGTGCAGAACTTATGAGTCAGCTGGCTCAAGGTCAAGGTCACAGCTTAGGGTCAAAGGTTTGAGCCTTCCATTTTGTGTCCACTCTGTATCTCCTAAACCCCTTGAAAGATTTTCATCAAACTTGGGTCAAATAATGGCCTCATCAAGAGCTCATGAGTCAGCCATGTAAACTCAAGGTCAAAGGTTTTAGCTCTGTATCTCCTAAACCCCTTGAAGGATTTTCATGAAACTTGGGTCAAATGATCACCTCATCAAGACATTGTGCAGACTTCATGAGTCAGCCATATCAGTTCAAGGTCAAGGTCACAGCTAAAGGTCAAAGGTTTACCCTTTCACTATCCATAACAGTGGTGGGGGATTTAGCTGTCTTTCAAACTGCCTTGTTCCTATTAAAATGGGCTAACGTCCAAAATCATTTCTAATTGTTAGTAGTTTTGAAAATAATTTCATTTGTTAGTTACTGAAAGTAAGAAAGGATTCATGTGTCTGTTGCAGTATTAATTCTTATAAAAAGAATGTAAGATGTAATGGCCTTTTAGAAGCACGTGCATAACTTAAAATAGGAAAATGTTATCTTGAAGATAGAGAATTGTTACACAAAATATGAGAAAACTGTTGTTTTTTGTTATGTAGGTACTGAAGAGCAAGGTAGGGAAGTCAAACAATGTCACAGCAGATGCTGCATTCAAGTCACAATCAAAGAGAGAAACTATAAATCTCAAAGAGGCTTCAAAGAAACCTGCTCCAGGTTATGTATCGTTTTATAACATATTGCAACACTTATATCAACAAATTTGATTACCATAGTTGCTTTGTTAATACAGTATGCCAATAAGGCAATTGTGGCGGCCATTTTAGCCGTCATTTTGAATTCCAGCCGTTATGGATGCCATCTTAGATTGACTAATTCGATAAATAAAGATATATTAATATGTTTGAAATATTTAAAGTACAATCAGTCTGCAAATATCAATTTGTAACTTACTTATTTCATCACTGATATATTTTTTTCTGATTTCTGTGGCCATCTTGGACGCCATCTTGAATTTCTCAAAATGCTCAATGATGCCAGCTGGGCATCATTCAGATTCTTCAATAACAACATATTCCCTAACAGAATACCATTAAACATTTACTATACAATCCAATGCAGGGTCTAAAACAAATACCGGTCAGCGTTCGACACTAACTTTTTTGCCAGGTATCCCAAAGGAATACCTGCTGGGAAATTTAGGAATCCCTGCTGAAAATTAGGAGTCCCTGATAACAAAATGTGGTAAGAACATGAAAAAACTAAAATCTAACAAACACAACTGTTTACAGTACTACATGTATTTTATTTCGATTTATTTCCATTTTACATCAACGACAACAATAGCTTGTATGACTTTTGCTGTAAAAGAATAATGTCATTTCTGTCCAAGTCCTTTTCCCCCTCATCTTCACTACCATTGCACTCCTCTGCCATTTGTTGTGGTTCGTCTAAATGTATGCCGCCTAGTTCATTCCCCCTTATAACCCCCTTATTTGTAATCATTTTTTTTTTGACATAAAAAAAAATTCCAAAGTCTCCCTTAAATAAAAAAAATTCAAAAAAAAAAAATGTTCCGACCTACCTACCGTAATTTTTTTAGCATGTTACCAGATACAAAGATTTTTTAGGCCTTATTAATGCAACTCCCACAGACTTTATCTACAGCTAGTACATTGGTCATAACAGATTTTCTTAAACATTTCATATTTTAGTTGTTTTATTTTGCACATTGCCTAAAAGTGGGTGGGGTTTAGTGTTTGCATGCTTTTATTATCAGCAAATTCTTCTAAATAAGAGCTGCTTTGGCAACAGTGATCATATTTTTCGTAAATGCAGACGTTTCATTGGCTTTTTATTTTAGTTTGTACTAGAAAAATCTTGTAAGAAATGATAAAAATGTTCGAAAATGTCGGTCTAGAAAACGAGAGACAAATACGAAAAACAAAAGTAACAGTTAAAGTTCTTGAAAAGATAACTGTTTTAACTTTATTTTCTCATCATACCACGTATAATTTTGCTTATTTAATTTGTTTTGCCCAAACAAAGCCTCGGCAATGATAATAAATTTGTTATAGACCGTAACGGCCGACCGGCTTATGTAATCGTATCGAGCACACAAAATAATGGTACAAACATGATAATCTAAGGCTGCATTGTGTATCAATTAACATGTAAACATTGATCAATAAACACCTTTGATAATGACAAGGCATATTGTACTAAATACAAACCGCGAGATAAGCACGTGTCATTTGGCGCGTGGCATGACTGACATCTGTCAGTAGCTAATTAACATACGACGCTCCGCCTACTGTCATATTTCCGCTTGTGCTGGCGAACAATATTGAAATTCACTGGGATTTTGATTGACAGGGGGCAGAACTATCGAACTTGGAACGCATCTAAGTAAATTTCCGCGAGTCAAGCTGATGCACGTGCCGTAATTTATGCGGGTAAAATACGAGTTTTTCTCGATTTTCGCGGGTCAAAACCCGGGACCTCTGGTCAACTGAACGCTTAGCTTAGCAAAAGAGCGATGTTTGAGCAAACAAGGCTTGGAAATTTCATTTTTTTAGAATCATATTTTATCTGAAAATCAAGAGTCCCGACGGAACACCGAAATTGTGAACTTTAGGATCCCTTGCGGATTTTTGGTGTCCTCGGGATCCCGGGACACCGTTAGTGTCGAACTCTGCCGGTATCACATTTATTTACCAGACTACATGTTTTTCTTCTCAAAAGAAAAAATGTCAGATTGACATTTTCACAATTCATATAAAAGGCTTTCTACATGTAGTATTTTGATTCAAAACCAGTTCAGATTTGTTGCTAAATACTAACTTATAAATGAAAACAGTAGTTTGAAACTAAAGCTACTTGCCCTAAATTTGAGTGAAATTTTTCAGCATGTTCATTTCCACCAAGTTTGGCACAGAATGTGGGTGAAAATAAAAGTGAGGTATTGGTAAAAATGCAAGAAGAATGTAAATTTTCTGCAATATTTCAAAAGCGTTGCAATGGTTTATTACCTGATGCACAATAGTTTTGGTTGTTTGTAAGAATATTTTGCAAAAATCTTATGTCAATAAGTTTATACCACTAGGCACTTTCAGAGTACTCAGTTAGTCCATTTAAGGGTAACCTCTTGCCAGCTCTGGAATATTTGCTAGTTTTTTCTGACGTTCAGAAAGCTTGGCAACTTTCACGAAATCTGTTACCAAATGCATACCTTAGATGTATGCATAATTCATTTATAAATCCAATGAACTGCTCATCTCACAAGCTGTTTGCTTGCACTTTTTGTCTTTTCAAAGAAATCACAGGGTTGTACTCAAAAGAAAACAGTGTTTATAAGTCTTTTTTTTTTTCAGGTCAGTATGATGTAAATGATACGTTGTTACACGAGAATGTGAAAATACCTTTCTCTAGTTTTAAATCAACTTCAAAAAGACAGATGGCTCCAGATCCCCCCAAAGTAAGTTTTCAGAAATATTGAAAAGGGGATAATACAAAATGTTTAAGGATCGGACCAGATTTGGGTTTTATTTATTTGAGAGTTGGGAACTGAACATTGTAAAAACAATTCAACTTACAATGTGTTTATAGAGGATATTTATTTGTTTCAGTTTAAGATCAAGATATCTTTTACCAAGTGAATATCAGATGCTATTTTTTCATGAGTGGTGCAGCCACAAATAAAAATTTAAAATCTGATGTTAATGAGTGAAAAATCTTTTGTTCTTGCGTGTAAAACATACAACTTTTATTTCATGTAATTTCAATGTATTATTGACAAAATATGTCACGGGAAATGTGTGAAACAAAATCATGGCATTGCACAGTTAATGTTGAAAAAAGTTAAATAATTCTTTGAGATTTTTATATTCTTTTACATTCTCTTATAATGTACCATATAATGTTTTATAGGTATTTATATTCTTATTTTTGTGCCCCCACAGCTGAGTGGAGGGGGCATATAGATCTGATCTTGTCCGTGCGTCCGAAAATTGTGACGCACCTAGCTCAAAAAGTATGTCAAATAAATCGATGAAACCTTGCATGAGTCTTTATCATGATATGAACTTGGGCACCTCCTATTTTTCGTCTGGCTCTGCCCCCTATTTCAATAGAGAATGGTTCTGACTGTTTAGACCTTGACATAGATTATTTATCATTCTTGTAAAGCATTGAAAAATGAAAAATTAACAGTTAAAATTATGCACTTAAATCAAAAATAAATGTTGATAATCTGTCTTGAAATATGAGATGAGTAATTCCATGTTTGATCTACAGTTTCCAGGACCTGGTGCATACAAGCCTGGAGAAGCAGTAGATCCAGCAAATAAACAGCTTTTTCCGTAAGTTTATGTTTTTTCTTTACATATATACATATAAGTCACTTTGATTCTCAAGGATTTTAATGTAAGACTTTTCATTTGTTCATATAAATGACTTTGTCATGACAGATATGTAGCTTCACTATCACCCATTTGTTGTATCTGCTATATATTTTTTAAACAATCCCTGTAACTGGACAGATTCAAATGTTTGCTATAATGAGGCAACATCCATAACAACTTTTAATACATGTCAGTTCAAAGTAAAGAATGTTCAGTTTGATCAGAGGTCAGATAGGCTGGTTTTCATGTTGGCTCCATATATTTGAAGGATATTTAATTATCTTAGAACAAATATTTGCTGTCGCGAGAAAATGTGCAGAATGCAACTTCAAGTCAAGAAAAGTAATTTTCATTTACAAGTGGAATATACAAGCAAGACAACACAATTTTAAGTAAGCTTATTAGGTACTTATAACAGGGAGCACATACTACACAAAATAAATAAATATGCAGCCTAAGACAGAGCGTAACTATTTGATAAAAGTCACCAGTGGGAATTCACATTCAGATACAAGTGCAGATGTATCTAAAAGATCACATAAACAGTTTTTATCACAAACAGGATTTCAGGTTGGATTGTGCAGTTAATTATTAATGAGTACATAAAACTAAAAAGACTTAACATCATGCAATCTATTAAACAAAGCAGAATACAGACAGTGACAATCCCATAGATGAAAACTTTATGACAGATCACTAAGAAGTTAAACTGGTTAGAAGTTACTTGGCGAAGTCAAATTTGCAATATCTCATGTCCATTCTGTAACTTTTTATCCTTTCAAAGCGTTCCAAAATAACGACACAAATTTTTGCCATAATATAATTATTATTATTATTCCAGATTTATATAGTGCACTTTTCATGATAAACACGTTCGAAGGCGCTTTACATATAGCAAATGATAGAGTTAGTATGGAGAAGCACATATCAGTCTTGTAGGATAAAAGGGAAAGGGAACGTTGTTCTTATGTTAATTACATCTGCTAGAATTTCTTGAATCATTTAAAGAAATGAAAGAATTTTCAAAATCGGTTTAAAAATGAGAAAGTTATGAGCATTTAAATATGTGATCAAAATGGTGGCCATTTTGTTTCCATGGCAACGAAAAACAAAATGGCGGATTTATTAAATTTCTAGTTACATTAATGAACTGTATTTACTTATTTCTGTAAAACAATTTCTATACATTTTCAAGCTATAATGAAAGAAATTACCATGTTTTACATCTTCCACTCAAGAAACATATAAAATTAATCTATCTAAAAGGGTGTTGCTAAATAAAGAATTCAGTAGTGTGTAATGACGTCATAAACACACTTAAAATGGCTGCCTCCATGATCAGCCATTTTCTTAATTTCAAACTGACATATCTTTTTAAATAGTTATCCGATTTTAAAAATTCTTTCAGCGTTATGAAAGGCTTGAGGGTGGTGTTCATATAAAATTAACTTATTGTCAAGCTTTCCTTGCCCTTTAAGGTAGATTTTTAATGAATGGGTATGTGTTGACTTTCACCTTTTTTCAAGATTTAATGAAATTGTAAAGAAAGGTATTTTTGAGGAAAATATTATTAATCAGGTAACAGGGATTATTTTTTGTCTTCAGCAGTCAGTAGGAGGGCTATATTTATCTCAATGTTTTGCTCTGCTTTACCGAATGTTGGTTCTGATAAATTTGGTGTGAAAGATTATTAGATCATGGAAGTTTGAATACTTATTATTACTGTGTCACATTTTGTGTCTCTGAAGTACTTTGTTGAACAAATGTGTAGACAGCTGCAATAAAACAATATTTATAGACTTTTTGGTTGGTCACAATTTAGTCTCTGGACTAATGAATCCAGGCCATACATGCATAAATTCACACACTTCTTATTTTACCCATTTAAAGACTTTGATTGGTCCATTTTGATTTCTGCAGTTCAATTAATTGAAAGTCAAGTTCAGAATTTTAGGTGTGGGACAGTTTTTAGCTCGACTCTTCGAAGAAAAAGTAGAGCTATTGCACTCGCCCTGGCATTGCCGTCGCCATTGGTTGAAGTTTTTGATAAAGTCAAATATCTCTGTTACTATCAAAGCTTTTGACTTGAAACTTAAAATAGTCATTTACTATCAAAGTCTACACCAGGAGAAATAATACCCATAACTCTGATTTGAAATTTGACAGAATTATGCCCCTTTTTAACTTAGAATTTTTTGGTTAAAGTTGTATAAAGTTTTTACTGGCAAAGCTCTTATTCAGAGTCAAGCACTGAGAAAAGTCGAGCATGCTGTCTTACGGACGGCTTTTTGACAAACTGCTAAAAAGTTAAAAAATGCACAATTTAAGTAAATAATGTATTTTCTATGAACAGACCTGAAAGCTTTTTAACTCACCTGAGCCAAAGGCTCATGGTGAGCTTTTGTGACCGCTCAATGTCCGTCCTCAGATGTGCGTCGTCCGTCCGTCAACATTCTCTAAAAAAATCTTCTTGAAAACCACTGGGCAGAATTACACCAAACTTCACAGGAATGATCCTTAGGTGACCTCCTTTCAAATTTTTTCAAAGAATTGAATTCCATGCAGAACTCTGGTTGCCATGGCAACTGAAAGGAAAAATTTTAAAAATCATCTTGTCCAAATCCGCAATTTGTAGAGCCTTGATATTTGGCATGTGACATCATCTAATAGTCCTCTATGAATATTGTTCAAATTGTACCCCTGGGGTGAAAAGAGGCCTCGCACCGGGGGTCACAAGTTTTACATAGACATATATAGGAAAACACTTTAAAAATCTTGTTTAAAACTGCAAGGCATAGAGCCTCAATAGTGGTCCTCTATGAAGATTGTTCAAATTGTGCCCCTGGGGTGAAAAGATGCCCAGTCCCGGGGGGTCACAAATTTTACATAGTCTTATATAGGAAAAAACTTTAAAAATCTTCTTGTCTGAAACCACAAAACCTAGGTTTTTGATATTTGGTATGTTGCATTGCCTAGTGGTCCTCTGCCAAAAATGTTCAAATTATATACCTGGGGTGAAATAAGGCCCTGCCCTGGGGGTCCCAAGTTTTACATAGGCTTTCATAGGAAAAAAACTTTAAAAATCTTCTTGTCTGAAAGTTCAAGGCCTAGGCCTTTAATATTTGGTATGTAGCATTACCTAGTGGATCTCTAACAATATTGTTCAAATTGTGCCCCTGGGGTGAAAAGAGGCCTCGCACCGGGGGTCACAAGTTTTACATAGACATATATAGGAAAACACTTTAAAAATCTTGTTTAAAACTGCATGGCATAGAGCCTCAGTAGCGGTCCTCTATGAAGATTTTTCAAATTGTGCCCCTGGGGTGAAAAGAGGCCCCGTCCCGGGGGTGGGGGGTGGGGGGGTCACAAATTTTACATAGTCTTATATAGGAAAAAACTTAAAAATCTTCTTGTCTGAAACCACAAAACCTAGGTTTTTGATATTTGGTATGTTGCATTGCCTAGTGGTCCTCTGCCAAAAATGTTCAAATTATATACCTGGGGTGAAATAAGGCCCTGCCCTGGGGGTCCCAAGTTTTACATAGGCTTTCATAGGAAAAAAAACTTTAAAAATCTTCTTGTTTGAAAGTTCAAGGCCTAAGCCTTTAATATTTGGTATGTAGCATTACCTAGTGGATCTCTAACAATATTGTTCAAATTGTGCCCCTGGGGTGAAAGATGCCTCACACCGGTGGTCACAAGTTTTACATAGACATATATAGGAAAACACTTTCAAAAATCTTGTTTAAAACGCAAGGCATAGAGCCTCAGTAGTGGTCCTCGATGGAGATTGTTCAAATTGTGCCCCTGGGGTGAAAAGAGGCCCCGTCCCGGGGGGGGGGGGGGGGGGTACTTGATTTTAATAGTCTTATATAGGAAAAGTTTAAAAAATCTTCTTTCTGAAACCACAAAACCTAGGTTTTGATATTTGGATGTTGCATTGCCTAGTGGTCCTCTGCCAAAAATGTTCAAATATATACCTGGGGTGAAATAAGGCCTGCCCTGGGGGTCCCATTTACATGGCTTTCATAGGAAAAAACTTTAAAAATCTTCTTGTCTGAAAGTTCAAGGCCTAGCCTTTAATATTTGGTATGTAGCATTACCTAGTGGATCTCTAATAATATTGTTCAAATTGTGGGGTGAAAAGAGGCCTCGTACCGGGGGTCACAAATTTTACATAGACATATATAGGAAAACACTTTAAAAATCTTGTTTAAAACTGCAAGGCATAGAGCCTCAGTAGTGGTCCTCTATGAAGATTGTTCAAATTGTGCCCCTGGGGTGAAAAGAGGCCCAGTCCCCAGGGCGGGGCCTCCTTTCACCCCAGGGGCATAATTTGAACACTATAGTTAGAGATCCACTAGGTAATACTACATACCATGACCCTCTTGTTTTCTTAATACAGGAGAAAACACTACTTGTGTATATCAGCACCTGCCATGCCATTGCCGGAAACTCCTCCACCTCCTGGCCCAGGGAGTTACGATGTTGTTGATTATGAAGGACCACCTAGACATTATATGTCTGGAGCAGCGTTTGTCTCCACAACCAGTAGATGGACTTCTAATGCTAAAAATATAGAACAGCCAGGACCAGGTAAGGCTCTTCACCTTACAGCTAAATTATGAGATAATTTCGCATATCAGGAGATGATGATTTTTAACAGTGTGTTCAGTTCATTTGAGTGTATGGATTGAATCATAATAGGTTGTGCTTGCTTGAAGTCCTGGTGTCTTGTGTGAAGATGCAGTCTTAACCTTAGTTTAATCTTCCAAGATGCACGACTGATAACTTATCTTCCACCTCTAAAGAGGTTCAGTTGATATGCTTGAAAGAAGCTAAATGTCAGCAGTAAGTATGGTTGTCTGTTGACTATTTTCTATTTTTTTTGTCAACAGGGGACAAAAATTCCACTCATCTGCTGGTATTGATTAGTAGAAACAGCCTAAGAATGAGTGGATTTTTCTTTTAGGTCATCCTGCAGGATTAGTGCATTTTTCTCGGTGCAAATCAGTAATGCAATGAATGTACCAATTAATCTGAAATAATCAAGAAAAGCTGCCACAATGTCTTAGTTTATTGGCTGTTTATTACTGATTCCATATGTATCACCTATCTAAAACAGGTGCCCTTGTGTTGCTGTGATGCATATTACGTAAAACAGATTTCTGTTTCATCACAATGTATAAGTTTCGTCTACAAAAAAATGTTGGACATTTTAAAATTGCAGGAATAGACTAGTGAACTCTGTTGCAGGACGAATTGTCTCTGAAAACAATTTTGTACTCTGGTCTGGGCCATATTCTATGGAAATATGTTTATGAAATCCATGACTAATTTAATTTAATTTAGAATGTATTTGTTATTTTATACATGTTGTAACATTAGTTAGGGAATTGATTTTAATGACCTGAAAGGAGGTACAGTGTAAATGTTAACATAATCATATAAAATGCCATGCAGAAGTTCCATGCTTATAGCTCTCAAGACAAAGACACATTTAGATAAGTCATATTGTGTTCCATTCATTATGGAATTATGAGAATAAATGATATAACCATTCTTCATAATGTGATGGCATGTGACACAGCAAGACAAGTCTTCAAAGGTTGCTGACAAACTTCAAAGGCGTATTTGTGCTAACAATTCATAACACACATGTTTAAGGTCTATAGCACAGGAGTCAAAGACTGGATGAGTTAATAATATGTTATAAGAAACTGTCATCCATTTTCATTCAGGCACTAAATTCTTCTTTAAACAACTTTCCATGAACCACTTGATAGATCTTCACCAAACTTAATCTATAGCATCCTTGGATTGATCTCCCTGAAGTTTTTAGCTCACCTGTCACATAGTGACAAGGTGAGCTTTTGTGATCACCCTTCGTCCGTCATCCGTCATCAGTTTGTATCACCACAAGATCTTGATTCCTTTCATAAACTGGCCAGATTTCATTATGGGTTCCAGAGTTATGGCCCCTGATGGAGCCAGAATTAGCTATTTTGACCTTGTCTGCACAATAGCAGTTTTATTTATGATTTGAATTTAATCAAACTTGCATAAAACTTGTGTCACCATAAGATCTTGGTTCCTTTCTTGAACCGGCCAGATTCCATAATGGGTTCCAGAGTTATGGCCCCTGAAAGGGCCAAAATAAGCTATTTTGACTATTTTGACCTTGTCTGCACAATAGCAGCTTCATTTATGATTTTATTTTAACCAAACTTGCACACAACTTGTATCACCACAAGATCTTGGTTCCTTTCTTGAACTGGCCAGAATTCATCATGGGTTCCAGAGTTATGGCCCCTTAAAATTCCAAAATTTGCTATTTTGGCTTTTGCAGCCATATAGAGACTTCATTTATGGTTTGATTTGATACAAACTTCCAAAATATCTTCAACAACAATAAATCTTGCATTCCATGACGAATCTGTCAGATCCAGAGTTATTTTATATCTGATTACCTCCCCTGATTGTAATCAGAATGGATTTATAACAGTAAGTACTTATAGGACTTATTTGAAATTTCAATATTGTCATTAGTTGGACTGAGACAATCAGGGTAGATAACTATGAACTGATTTTATATCAAATTACCTCCCTTTATTTCAAATTAAAATGGGTATATCTTCGTAACTCATGAAGATACTGATCTGAAATTTCATTTATGTCAACAGATGGACTTGGACAATCAGTGAAGATACATATTGACTGAATTTACGACAAATTACCTCCCTTTATTTTATGTAAACCAATCTATCTCAGCAGCATCTAATGAGATTGGTTTTAAATGTTATTTAAGTCTTCCAGGGTAAGGAATAGTCATGTTAGTACAAAAATGCAGCATTTGAGCCTAGGACCCTCAAACTAGGTATTGATATTGGCCCTGATTAGGTCAGAAGGGACTGTTACATGAAAATGTTTATCCTGATGATATTTAATGTGTATGTCTGTGTGCTCTATGTCAAAACTTGATCATATCATTTTGAGCAATGGTACTCAGGTGAGCGATACAGGGCCATCATGGCCCTTTTGTTTCCAGATGGTTTGCCTTAGACCTGATTTGGTCCCTGGTCATTCTCTGACCTATCTTGACAGCGCTCCATAAAAGGCAGAAATAGAGGCAAAAAAGTCCAACCTTCTAGGGAACAGTGTATTCTGCATAAAGTATCGTTCTATCCCACCCATTTTCTGTTTTAAAGGCATATAGGGTAGAGAACACCAATTGTTTTCCCATAGACTTCCATTATAACATTATGGCATGTACGGCCTTCCATAAATCGAAACATGTATATCCAATCACATTTTTTTTCAAGAACTATCTTAGTTCCACCAAAATATCGGACAAAAAACATATGAATAGTGATACTTTATCTAAGTAATTTTCGTGTGAATGAGATGACCCCCTGTTTACATAGTTGTCATGGCGGGAGAAATTTATTTGACGAAACTTTTTTTCAATACACATAAAATGTAGCAAATTTTGTCAAAATGTATAATGATATACTGTAAATGCAGTAAAAATATTCCATTTTGAAAAAAATAATCACTTCTTGGGTTTGTTTTTATGACTAACCAATCAGAATGCACACATGCTACCTTATTCCCAGGTGTAAACTTACCTCATTCCCAGTAAGTTCCCTGTACTTTTTTGAATTGATTATCTCTGACCTATAGATGAATGTTTCGTTTCACCTTTTCCCATTTTACAGTTTTATTGTTAAGTACAATCCAATAGCAATTGTTTCACAAAGTTTCATCAAGAAATGTTCAGTTTTAAGAAAGATATAGACAGTTTACTAAGGTCACCCCTTGTCGATTTACAGGCCCAGATTCAGACACTGTCGTCATTTTATTGCATTTTTTCGCGAAAATTTAAGTTATTGGCATAGGATTTTGTTTGGAAGCTGAAATATGATTCATTCCATAAGAAATAGAAATAAAGTCTATCAATTTTGATCATTCTCTGACATTACAGACATAAAAATGAGCCTTTCTGGTCCAAAACCTCAGATAAAAATGGGCACACCTGTCAAACAAAGAGGCCAAAATTTAAAAAATATTCAAAATTCACGCTTACTTTTGTATGAAAACGTCTTTCTACATCATCTGCAACAGATTTGTGACCATTAACATTACCTGTGATCGCTTTCAACAAAAGTCACGTTTTAGCTCTAATATAGGGTAGAGAACACCAATTGTTTTCCCATAGACTTCCATTATAACATTATGGCGTGTACGGCCTTCCATAAATCGAAACATGTATATCCAAACACATTTTTTTCAAGAACTATCTTAGTTCCACCAAAATATCGGACGAAAAACATATGAATAGTGATACTTTATTTAAGTAATTTTCGTGTGAATGAGATGACCCCCTGTTTACATCGTTGTCATGGCGGGAGAAATTCATTTGACGAAACTTTTTTTCAATACACATAAAATGTAGCAAATTTTGTCAAAATGTATAAATTATGATATACTGTAAATGCAGTAAAAATATTCCATTTTGAAAAAAATAATCACTTCTTGGGTTTGTTTACATGACTGACCAATCAGAATGCACACATGCTACCTTATTCCCAGGTATACACTTACCTCATTCCCAGTAAGTTCCCTGTACTTTTTGAGTCGGCTAAAGGCTGAAAGCCTTTTGACGAGTCCTTGCTATCCAACGATTCTCTAAATGGACCAAATAACACAGTGAAGGGATGTAGTTCCATTAGATTTCTCAAACTTCAAACAGTTCACTGCATGAATGAAGTTAAGTTGTGTCAATTCCCTTTGCTATGACCAATATACGATGTAATCTGTCATATTTATGACTTGTAATTGTGCAATTCTCGAATGTAACTCATTAAGCATAAATGTGCATTTTAAGAATTGCGCAGGCTTACAAAGCTTGGGTAACATCCAGCGAAAGACAAAAAAATAGTTCCACAGGGCTCCAGTTAAGATGCGTATTAGCGTAAATTACGTATAGAAATAATGCAAATACGCATGTCTAATAATTTCTTAAGCGTATAAAAACGTAAATAAAATTACAGAAACGCACACAATGCTTTTTTAAAAACAAAATCTGAATCGTCTGGATGCGTTAGGTAACATCAGCCTTAAGACTCCCACATTGAACGTAAACACGCATCGTATGATTTCTATAAACTTTGCGTGGGTTGAATTTTGCAGTCAGTAAACGGATAAATTATCGGAAGAAGAGGCTCTTACTGGTTTGTTTAGTTAGTAGTGATATTAAAAATGATTTTAATTCTTATTTTTCGTGAAATTAACAAATCGGCGAAACATTAAATTGTATTTTCTTGTAGTTTTTGAAATCGAAAGTAGATCGTCTATGTTTGGCTGCTTTCACGAAACGAAATAACTTTTTTATGAAAAGATTTAAATAAGAGGTAATTTAACCGTAAACTTCAATGTCAGATACTGCCAATTGCTGCTAAATGTCTTCGTATCATCACAATTTGTAAAATATATTGTTCAAACTGGAGAAAAGTGTAATCGTATCCGGATATAATATTTTGGGTAAATATCGAGCTGTGTTATGAAATTTTAAGAAAAAAAACTAAAAACAAACTGAAACTGGTAGACTATACTGTCAGTACATCAATCATTAGCCGACTCAGGCCATTCAGGCCTTTGATTTGAATTGATGGTCTCTGACCTGTCGTAGTTTCGGCTCTTTGTTACTTTTACAACCTGTATACAGTATGGCTTAAACTGATCAGGGGAACATTTCACAAGGTTTTCACTAGGAGATTTTGATATGGTCATCATGACCCCTTTTGTGTTTGGCTTTGGGGGTCATTTTCCATTTTTGAGGGGTCATTTTTGTGCCCTCCAAAATTTTGGAGGAGAGGGGGTGGGGGCACTTAGCATTGCCTTGTCTGTCTGTCTGTCTGTCTGTCCATCCATCCATCCATCCATCCATCCAAATTGGTATCATGCAAATCTCAAAAAGTATTTGATCAAGAGTCATCAAACCTCACAGGATTGTTATTGAACACAGGAAGTTGTGCCCATGGTGTTTTAATTGGGGTCTCGCACAGCATGACCAGAGTTATGGTCCTTGACTTAGTCAAAAATATGCATAAAAAGAGCCAAAGTTTGTGTCATATATTATATCTCATAAAGTATTTGACCTAGAGCAGGTTCTGGTATTAATGGACACTTAAGGCTATTCTAGTGCAGTGAAGCTGTGTTTTCTTCACAACATAATGAAAAATTGAAATAAAGTGCTTAAAAGTTTGTGTTGCATATATCTTAAAAGAAATTTCAGAAGAGTCATGAAACCATGTAGGAATCAATGTTATCCAACATGTGAATTTGTGCACCTTTTTATTTCACTTTACAAGACCAAAGTTTTAGCCCTTGACTTAGTCAAAAAATAAAAGTTTGTGTCCCATGTATCACAAAATGTACTTGACCTAGAGTCACAAAACATTAGAGGATTGTTATATAGCATGTGAAGTTGAAGTGAATCAAAATGTAAAACTTTGTACACAGTCTAAATTGCAACATGGTATAGGCCAGTTTACAATAAATAGAGACCCTGAGGTATATTGGTTGCACAGTCCATGTTACTATTTCATACTTTTGTGCGAACCAGTGCTCATTTAATTAGATTGGGTTCGAAAATTTGCATTACAGAAACTTTGGTCACAAGTTCATTTGCTTCATTGGCAACACAGTCAGAAATACTTTTGGGGGTCACAGAAATGTGTTTCAAGGACAACCCTGGTTTCATCATCCTATAAATGAATATTTTTTGTGGATTGTTTCAACAATTTTCAAAATTTTAAAGCAGAATCCACCTAGAGTGGTCCCATTTCTTAACAGTTTTCTGATGTCTGTCTGTCCAATTGTTTGTTTGTCTATTTGTCTGTCTGTCCATTAGTAGACCATTTGGTTAACAACTTCTTCTGCCTTGGGGTCATTAGATCAAAGGCCTAAGTTACTGCCTGGTCATCATTTGTGGCATATTTGTTTTACAAAAAAAAACTTCTGTTTCTATATTATTTTGGGGAGGAGACTTCCATTGATGATTAATATATGACTTACTAGCAAATGGTCAGTGTTTCAGCCCAGCTACCATGGTTGAAATAATGTTAGATGAGTCTCCTAGTGTCTTCCTCTAAAAGTTACCATTTCTCCTGAATTGTTCTCCCCTTTTTAAAATGGAAGGAAATAGGAGGAATTTTCACATACACATGTCTGACATTCTATCACCTGAAGTCAGTATTCTCATTAATTTTTTTTATATTTCAACTGCCAAGAAAGCTGTTGGATATGTATAGCAGCTGTATGGAACAGCTAGAATCAATGAAATCTAAGACAGTATATCCATTCAGCATTGATTAACTTGGTGTGCTTGTTTCTGGAAATATCAACACTGTATCAAAGGTTTATTGATTTTCACATTTTTCTTCACAATTTCTCAGTTCTAGAATTTCCATTTATATTGATGGATGAATACACGCTGAAGAACAATACTTAATTATTGGTTAAACAATTCATTCAGCCGACAGCAATTTTAGCCCAGACAAAATACAAAATAAATGAGGGAATACAACATAGAGTCTTGAAAATTAGGGAATATAGCTTAAAGCCTTACAAAACTCATAGTTTTTAATTCTAAGTTATAAGCATTATGTTGGAATAAGAAAATGTTTCTATACAACAGTGACAACCTTTATGAATTACATAGACTAGAAAAGAATTGAAAACAGTTGAAATGTTTTCTAGCATACATTCTAAGCATATAATTGCCATTTTTTGTGTCCAAAATCCTGCTACAGTTTTCAAGGCATTGGTGGCAAGCTTTCAGAACTTTGAAATTTTACTAAAAGCTGTTTATCATTGTGCTGATAACACTGTAACAGTTTACAAGGGAACTGACTTGAAGTACTTGAAGGCTAGGAAATACATGTACTATGCCCAGTTAATAGATTATAGTCCATTGAATGTTACAGTATTATTTGTTATATATCCCCTTGAGTAGTTAGTGGAAACTTTTTCAAGTATTTTCTTTAAGTTCAAAGGATATAGCCCAAACCATAGGATATTTATGCATTAAACTAGCAAAAACCATCTCTACCATCTCTCTCTCTCTCTCTCTCTCTCACTCATGAATAAATTTATCTAATTTTCCATACTTCATTTCATTTTGTTCAGAAAAGAGCTTTGGAACTACCAATGAACACTAACCAGAAAAGAAATGCCAGTAACCATTATAACACGATCCTGGATGGTTATTTATTTTTGTCCTTTTTGGTACTTGGTATATTTTGTTGACTTTTCTTTCATTTGTGTATATTATTTTACATTTTAATAGCTGTAACTACTTAATAGGATTTAATGAATATTGATTGATAACACTGAGATGCAAGAAACATAAATATAATTCTATCTTGATGTACAGGGACTGGGCCCATTATATCCAAGGTCAAGGTCACCAAGGTGTTATACTTGGGTTATTTTTAAGGTTAAAGTTTTTCGGCAACCTTTGTTTTTCTGTCATGTCTTTGTTATTATTGCTTATATCTTACTGTAAGTTCACATAAACATTGTCCAGCATACAAACAAAGTATGTGCAGGGGCTGGGCCCATTATACCCAAGGTCAAGGTACTTGGAATTATTTTCATGTTGAATTTTTTAGAAAGCTTTGTTTATAGACATATCTTTGGTAGATCTACTTTAAAAGATAATGACTTGAAATTAAAAATATTTCTTTATAATCATCATCTGCATGTGTGGTTACAATCCCCATAACTCAAATTATATTTTTGACAGAATTATGCCCCTTTTGTACTTAAAGTTTTTTTGCAGTCTTCGCTTTCTGGATATAACTTTAATGCAATATAAGATAAAGACTTGAAACTTAAAATGTATCTTTATCATCACCATCTGCATGTGTGGTAACAATCCCCATAACTCTTATTTGTATTTTTGACCAAATTATGCCCCTTTCATACTTAAATTTTTTAACAAACTTCATTTTCTGGACATAACTTTGGTACTATATAAGATAATGACTTGAAACTCAAAATATATCTTTACCTTCATCATCTGCATGTGCGGTAACAATCCCAATAACTCTAATTTGTGTTCTTGACAGAATTATGCCCCTTGGTGTATCTTCCTTTTAAAGTGGAGGTCTCTTACTGAGACATATATATTCATTTTACTGTGAAATCCCCGAATAGTGGAGCGCGCTGTCCTATGGACAGCTCTTGTTATTGATTGCCTTTATACCAGGACTAGCCGAGCATACACCAGTTTTACTAATATTTTTTATGTCATGAAATTAATTTAGTAATACTGAATGGAGAAAGAATGTAAGATAGAATTAGCATTCGACAATATTCATTTGCCTACTTTGGTTCCTTTATGTTTCTGAATGCATCTCATAAATTACATACTGCCAGTAAAAATAAATATTTTGGGGTAAAATATATATTGTACATAATTTATGAATGGCTCAACATCTAAGTTCAGTATCTCTGTGTATGTATGTAATAGCATGATTGATGTACTACATGGTACTGTAAAAACAGAAATTAATAACAACACCAGATTTCTACCTACGCATGTGTGATGTTTTTCCCTTGACGTCATGGCTGACATTTTCCAATATGCTTGTTTGTCATCGCCTTAGCTCAGAAACAAGTGTGAATTTGATGGCTGATTATTATTGGATGAAGGTCTGAAAGTTTGACAGGTTATCAATGCAGAGTCTAAACATGGTTATTGATTCCAGATTTCATGTAAATGTTCATGATAAAGACAGATTAATGATGGGAATTGGTTTCTGTGGTCAGTTTTGCATTTTTGCATTATCAGAATTTAAGGCCAGAGTTTACAACAGGTCCTTTATCAGTGAAATAGCTTACTTTGACATTAACACAGAATATATTTCATTCTTCTTTTAAAATTGCTTGAATATACCCAAAACTACTAGAAAAAAAATTTTCCCTTATTTTCAAAAAATGATATACACACAAATTTGTATACTTAAAGGTCCATTACTAAGGGAAAGTGAGTTGGCAATTTTTTTCATAGCCAGTGCATAGACTTCTGCAAGACACTAAATAATGAAGATTGGCAGGTCAAAATTTACAGAAGGTCTTTGGAACTCAAAGAAATGTATGTGTATTATGTTGAAATTTCAATGAATCGACAGAATGACCCCCCAGGTCTTTTTAACTTTCTTCATACTTCATAGAAAAATAATTGTACATATACTGCGATTTATTTCGAATTTCTACATACCAACTTTCATTTTCCAATAAAATGAAATAGTTTCTGTGCTTTTTAAAAGAAATTAAAATGTTCACTTTCCTTAGTATTGGACCTTTAAATACAAATACACACAAATTTGTATATTTAAATACAGTTTAAGCATGTTTGTATGTAAATCCCTGAAAAGTAAAGTATCTGCCATCCATGATGGTTCAGGAGAAAAATTGGCTAAAAAACACCGGTACTGTTGACTTGTTGCAGTAAAAATGCCATAACAGTTCTTTCAAATATGCCTCTAAAATAATGTCCAAAAAAATTATGGAGCTTTGCCACCAAATGTTTATACAAATGTATTAGAAGCTACTTGCACATGCAAATTGGTTTCTTTTAGAATATACTGTCAGTAATTTAAATATTTATTTTCATGCTGTTTGAATAAGGGTATCCAAAAATATCTTTAGAATATCAGCTGGAGCCAAAGTTGGAAACTTCTCCCCTGCCACCTACTTAGCTGTTAGTTTTTCAAGAGATTTTAAATTAGTGAAATAGTAAAAATAGTACTGTGATTTAAGATAAACAAGACATAGTGTGACAGGGCATTTTTTCCCTATAAATCTACCTCCGGTAAAAGGAGGTAATCCCAAAGCAAAAAAGTATGTTTTTTTCCCAGTTCTGAATCTGAAATTCCCAAATGAGTGTTACCTTGTTTTAAAATTGTTTTGCTAATTTGTATATTTTGATTATTAAAACAACAGTTATACTGTTGAACAATTACTGAAATGCAATTCATTACTATTTTACACAAAAAATATCTTCACATAGATTTTGGTAATTTGCAAATTTTCCCAATTAAGACATTTTCCGAGAGCATTTTCCCAATTCCACTGGTATCGGTAGCATTCCCAAAATGATGAAAAAGGCCTGTGTGTATACACTGACTTAGTGTGTACCCCGACATAAACTGGACACCACCTTGGCTAAACACACACAAAGCCGACAAAAGCAAGCACATCTGTTTCATGTTTGACAAATGTGTAAACAATGGGGGAAGTGGGCTGAAAAGGCACAGCAACAGCATCACCATCACATCTGAAGAGATGATGTTCTTTGTACCTAGGCCTTGTCACCCTTTAGATTTAGATATACATTTTACAATAAATGATAAGTAAAGCCAATTTGAAACAGTATTCAGATTAAGATTTCAGAACGAGGTTGCAAGGAAAATAAGCCCTGAAAAGTGAAGATAATACTTGAAAAGATCTTGAAAATCACTTGAAATTGAGCTCAGTCATAAGTGACTGTGTTGCCTTGACCTTTAATGGCATATGTATTCATATAAGTGATACAGGACCATCATTGCACTTGTGTATGATTTGCAGCGGTCAGATAAAACTGATGTTTTTTAGCAGCTAACAGAGTTTGTGAAAATTAAGAAGCTTCAGGATTATTGAATAACCTCTATGTTGGAAAAATGGACGACTGGTTATGAAATAGGACTTCAGCAATTCACTTCAAATTGCACCAAAAACATGATAAGACGATTATGCAGACTGCAACAATTTACATTGCAAAATTTTTCTCCTTTTTTTTATATTGTTTTGCAGATGTCGGTCGGTAGGTCGGTCTGTATGTAAACCAATCCATTTCAGGATAATAACTCAATAACGCTTGGGCCTAGGATCATGAAAGTTGATAGGGAGGTTAGTCATGACCAGCAGATGACCACTATTGATTTTGAGATGAGTAGGTCAAAGGTCAAGGTCACAGTGACCCAGAACAGTAAAATGGTTTCTGGATGATAACTCAAGAATGCTTGGGCCTAGGACCATGAAAGTTAAAAGGGAGGTTGGTCATGAGCAGCAGATGACCCCTATTGATTCTGAGATCAGTAGGTCAAAGGTCAAGGTCACATTGACTTGGAACAATTAAATGTTTTCCGGATGATAATTCAAGAATGCTTGGGCCTAGGATCATGAAAGTTGATAGGGCGGTTGGCCATGAACAGCAGATGACCCCTATTGATTTTGAGGTCAGTAGGTCAAAAGTCAAGGTCACAGTGACCTGGAACAGTTAAACTGTTTCCGGATGGTAACTTGAGAACACTTGGGCCTAGGATCACAAAACTTGATAGGGAGGTTGGTCATGACCAGCAGATGACCCCTATCGATTTTGAGGCCAGTAGGCCAAAGGTCAAGGTCACAGTGACCCGGAACAATTAAACAGTTTCTGGACGATAACTTGAGATTGCTTGGGCCTAGGATCACGAAACTTAATAGGGAGGTTGATCATGACCAGCAGATGATCCCTATTGATTTTGAGGTCAGTAGGTCAAAGGTCAAGGTCACATTGACCCAGAACAGTAGAACTTTTGTGTACAGTGATGAAATAAATGCTGTTCCTTGTGCAATTACATAATGCATCAAGGGGTGCATTTCGTGTTCTACAAGCTCTTGTTGTATTTAGTTTCTTGCCCTTTAATATCCTTTCACCACCACCACCGCACTGTCCCTATATCTGATTGTATTCTAAGTAGGAATACAAGTCTATAACTGTTTCCTTTATTTAGATAATTACAGTTTCCATGGTAACAAGATGTTTATGACATTTTTGTTTTGTGTATTTTCAGCTCACTACAGACCAGTTAATATGGGAAGACAGTCATTCATTTATAACGCAGGTGGCAAGTGGATCTAACTGTTGTCATATTTGTCAAGTTCTTGCAATGTTTGTGGTAAACTTAACTTTAGATGTATCCACAGTATTGGTTGAGTAATATTGTCTGCTGAAAACAAGATGCATCAACTGTTAAAAATAGTATTACATGTATATTGTTTTTATACCATTTTGTGATTTGTTGTTTCATTCCCGTGCATTGAAAGTGTCTCATTTCTATATTTGACAGAATACTTAGAAAAGACATTAACACATATTTCTGTCATTATACTCTACTCGACTTTAGAAAAGACACATACACATATTTCTGTCATTATGCTGTACACAACGTGAGACATTGTCTGTCAAATGCAGTACATATCAGTTTGATCCTTAGGATGATGTCTTTTCTCATCAGCTATTTGACTGTAGAAATTATTTAAAATGTTGTTCAGTCCACACCTCAGTTTGATACAAAAAAGTTGTAACTACGTTTCTACAAACTCTTTCTTCCCTTTTTATAGCTACTACACTGTATGAGTAAAAGATTTCACTTAACACAGAAATTGACATTTTTTATGTTGAAATGTTTATGTGATTGAATAATGATCAATACATAGTTGGTTGAGATACTTTTTTTTTCCATCAGGCAGTTTTTAGTGGATCTATTCAAAGAATAGGTAGAGCTATTGCACTTTCCTGTTGTGGCATCTGTCTCAGTTTCCACATCCTGATTTGGTTTTTGTATGTAAGTTAGTATCTCAGTCATCACTGGTGGAAATGGCTTGAAAGCTCACACACTTGTTCACTTTGATGATCTGACATGCACTGAAAAGAGTCCTATCTATTTTGCTTTTTTATTGATATAATTATATGCCCCTTTTTCAGTTAAGCAATTTTTGGTTAAGTTTTTATGTGTAAGCTAATATCTCAGTTACCATTTCTTGAAATGGATTGAAACTTCACACTTTGTCTACTGATCTGACATGCAATGCACAGATTCAATTTTTCATTTGTCCTTTTTGGGTTTTCACACATTTTATTTTTTTAATAATAGGGATCAATAGTCAAGCATTGCTGTCCTCTGAAAGCTCTTGTTTCTTTTGTTGTAACATATCATGTTATATCTAATTGATTAAGGTATTAAACTGTTTAATTTTTATATAAATGTTAAAAAACTTACTAATTTAAAAATGGTTATATTTTATGGTAGTGTTTTTGGCTTAAGCTAAATGCATGACTAAGGTACAATTATATCCCATTTGCAAAAATTGTAATAGTTTCTCATCAGAAAATTAACCACTTGTACAAGATATCAGAACAAGCTTGTAGGTGTGATAACATGAATATTCAAAACATTGTTTACCAGCTTCATGACTTTTTATGTTGTCAAGATATTTTGATTCCGTAACTTTTCAGATTTGAAATCTTGGTGTAATAAAAAAAAAATAGGGCATACAGTGATATAAATATGCTGTATACTATATGATCCAGTCATGAATTTCATGTTTAACTTTGTTCTTTCCTATGGAAAGATTGTACTTATTCAAAAGATACTGAAATTTGTGAACTTTTTATCTTTTTCTTATTTGGGCCTAGCAAAGGGTGAAGTTACTTTCCTGTTTAGTTTTGTAACAAAGAAAGTACAATCATGTATTCATTTCTTGATATTTTTTTTATTTTCGCTCTTTTTGAGTGACATTTATCTAAGTGCATTATACAAATTCCTGAGAAAATTTTAAAACAACACAATAGCGGGTTGTTATTCATTACATAGAACTTTTTACATACAGATAACATGATTTATTTTTCAAGAGCATATTTGCTCTGAAAGTCTGTGATGAAATTGTTAAGTATTTTATATATTCTATTTACATTGAGTATTGTTTTTTTTTATGTAAAATGCATTTGCTTGTAAAAAATAAAATTGAATAATTAATTTTCCTTGATGTTTATTTTCACAGTTATTTAATATTATGATGATCTGTCATAATTAATTTCAAGCCTCACTATAACATATTCGGTTATCCAGAATTACAATGTTTTCATAGCACATACAGAAACAGGTCTTGTTATCCCCAGCCTGGGGTTATGATTTTGGCATTGTCTGTCTGTCCATCCGTCCAGAGCCATATCTAAGACATGGTTTAGAGTATTTGAATAAAACATGATAGAAATATTGCTTGCCATAGGGAGATGACACCTTGCATTTTTTTAGATTACCTTACCTGAGGAAAACAATATATATATATATATTATATGTATATAAAACATACAGTATTTGTATTCAATTTTCTATCTGTCCGGAGTCCTATCTCCGACTTGGATTGATGGGTTTCAATACAACATGGTAAAAATGTTAACTGCTATAGGGAACTGCTGCCATGCAAGACTTATTCAGATTGTTTGAGGAAAACAAGATTTATGGCACTTTGTACATATATATTGTACATAAAAAGTGTTTTTATTTCATTTTCTGCCCGTCCGCATCCATACTTAAGACATAGTTCTTCTATAAAAAAACCTGATCGAAACATTTTTTTTTTTTAATCAAAGATTTTTGTAATGTATATTTTTACAAACTATTCAGTGACTACCACTCAAGAAGCTAATGTTCCACCTATTTTTATTGATTTCACTTTGGGAAATCTGTTTAAATTAATGCAAATAACACGAAAATATTACTTACATTAGAATTAAGATGTTTTAAAGCTATATTAACAAGAAAGATAATTTTATTTGATATTTTTTATAAGAAATTACGATTAAAAGCAAGACATAAGCTATTTTAAACATCTTTGTTGCCATTGTTACTTTAAACTTTAAGAAAAATAGGGTACCATGTAAAGTGCTTTGTTTTTTGCTAATTATATTACCCAAATATTCCATGTTGGTCATTAATAGAATGGCGCTGAAGCCTTAAAAAACAAAAGGTTTTCATACATAGTTTTTAAAAACATGAGAGAAAATGAGTTACCACGGATACACGAGCCCCGCGACATATACGTTTTAAGCTTATATTGGAAAGCTAATGTACATACTAGTAAAATTATCAATTATGCAGACTTCTACGGATAACAATGAAACCAAAATACACTGAAAAGTGTTAAATATCCATATTTTCCTTCTTTCAATATAAAATACCTTCGGAGGGTCATGTACTTCAAACCTGGATAAAAAATGTACTTGAAGGGACAGAGATAAACTGAATTGAGATTGAAGCAGTTAAAACATTGAATTACACGAAATACAACAAATTCCTGCGGTTCAACTAATTTGAATTTACCCTGGTAACAAGGTAACCTACCTCCTTAAATAAATTCCTGCGGTTCAACTAATTTGAATTTACCCTGGTAACAAGGTAACCTACCTCCTTAAATAAATAGTTGTTTAATTTAGACAAAAGTAGGGAAATTTAGACATGAGACTTGTTATAACATTCAATTTTTGTAAAGTTGCAATGTGAAATTTTCCTGACATAAATTGCAACACAAGCTGCATGTGCTCAGGTGATGATGGTTGTGCTTCAAGTATCACAAAAAACACCATTTCAGATCAGATTTAATGAATAATAATAACTGAATGTCAAAGTATTTGCATTCAAGTTGAAAGAATGAAATAACTTCCATATATGGATGAGATGTTTTTAAAGTCCTTGAGTGTTAGTGTTTCTGTCTGACATTGTAAGGAATATTTCAGTAAAACATGATAATGTAACTTAACAGTTATTGGGAAAATGCGTATCTGCAAGTTTCACTGAAATAGCTTGAGGAATGCAAAAGTTATGGCCCTTGATACATAATGTTTACTATACAGAAGTTTTCTTTGCAAATGGCATAGATCCAATTTTAGTATGGAGTATTGCGAGCAAGCAGAGTATATAGTTATATATCTTTCTTAGAGACTGAAGTATGTGTTCTGGTCACTGAGGTCAAGGTCGCTGTTACTAAAAGTAGAAAATTGTTTCTGCTCACTAACTTCAGTTAAGAATAAGATACGGGGACCAAACTTGGAATCTAGGAAGTTTGCATGGAGACCAAGATCTTAGTTGCACTTTGGGTTGCATAGGTAAAGATCATTAAAAATAGATAAAAAATGCTCTTCTTGCAGTAATTTCAGTTAGGAATGAGATGAACCTGGTAAATAGGTAGTTTTCATGGCGACAAATGTTTTTGGTTGCATTTTGGGTTGCTTGTGTCAAGGTCATTATTACTCCATATAAAAAAGAGGTTTTTGATCAAAAATTAAGTTAGGAATGAGAAATTGCAACCAGACTTTGTATAATAGGTAGCTTTTGTGAAAGCGAAAATTCAGTTGCATTTTGGGTTACTTTTGTCAAGTTCTACGACAGTGTTATTAAAAAAAGAAGAAAAAACTTGGTTGGTAACCTGTTAGGAATGAGACATATAACTTTACACTAAACTTGGTACTTGGCTATCATACACAGAGACCAAGGTTCAGTTGCATTTGGTTTGCTTGGGTCAAGATCATTGTTTCACATGTATTAATTTAAAATATGTATATTATTAGCTCACTTGTCATGTAGTGACAGGGTGAGCTTTTGTGATCGCATTTTGTCCGTCGTTGGTCCGTCGTTCGTTCACAATTCCTTGTGAACATGATAGAGACCACATCTTGCAATCAGTTTTCTTCAAACTTGCACACAACTTGTATTGGCATATCTCAGTTCCTTTTGAAAACTGGCCAGATCCCATCATGGGTTCCAGAGTTATGGCCCTTAAAGGGCCAAAATTTGCTATTTTTGGCTTGTGAACACGATAGACCACATTTTGCAATCAGCTTTAATCAAACTTTCACACAACTTGTATCGACATAATATCTCGGTTCCTTTCGAAAACTGGCCAGAGTTATGGGTTCCAGAGTTATGGCCCCTTACAGGGCCAAAATTTGCTATTTTGGCTTTTGCAGCCATATAGAGACTTCATTTATGGTTTGATTTGATATAGACTTGCAAAATGTCTTTAACAACAAAAACTCTTGGATTCCATGATGAATCTGTCTGATCCTTTTATAGGTTCCTGAGTTACGGTCCCTGATTGACCCCTGAAAGAGCCACAATTTGTTCATTTTGCCTTGTGAACACGATAGAAGTGACATTTTATATTTGGTTTTAACCAGACTTACACACAACTTAAGTCACAATAAGATCGCGGTTCCTTTTGAAAACCGGCTAGATTCCATCATGAGTTCTAGAGTAAATTTTCTATTTTGGCCCTTTCAGCCATATAGAGGTTTCATTTATGCTTTGAACAGGAATGATTATCTTGATGATCTCTAGGCCTGGATCGAAACATCAGGTCAAATCAAAGGAAAAGCTTGATAACAACCTAGAGGCCACATTTATGACCCTATCTTCATGAAACTTGGTCAGAATGTTTATCTTGATGATTTCTAGGCCAAGTTTAAAACTGGGTCATATGGGGTAAAAAACTAGGTCACCCGGTCAAATCAAAGGAAAAGCTTGTCAACACTCTTGAGGCCACATTTATGACCCTATCTTCATGAAACTTGGTCAGAATGTTTATCTTGATGATTCCTAGGCAAGTTCGAAACTGAGTCATATGGGGTAAAAAACTAGGTCACCCAGTCAAATCAAAGGAAAAGCTTGTTAACAATCATGTTCATTTGATGTGCATGAAACTTAGAATATTTGTTATCATGAAGTCTTGGGTGATTTCAAATCTGGGTCACGAGGGATCAAAAACTAGGTCACTGGGTCAAATCGAAGGAAAAGCTTGTATACACTCTAGAGGCAACTTTTTTGCTCCAATCTTCCCATGGACAAGTTTTAATCTGGGTTATGTGGGGTAAAAAACTAGGTCACTAGGTCAAATCAAAGAAAATGCATGTTTACACTCTAGAGGCCACGATTTTTGGTCCAATCTTAATGAAAATTGGTCAGAATATTTGTCTCCATGAAATCACTAGGTAAAACATGCTTACTCTGTTTTGGTGTGTTACTCAGGTGAGCAACCTAGGGCCATGTTGGCCCCCTTGTTTTACTTAGTACCTTCTATTAGAAATAGGTATTTTACTAACTATATAATGGCTGTTCAGCTAAGTAACAGTAAGTTAGGGATGAGATATCCACTTTGAAAAAACAAGTGTTTTTTGTTGGCAGAAAATGCTTTTTTAAGGGCAAAACCTTTATCCCAATTGATGGGCAATACCAATTCACTGAATTTGGATGTTCATAGGTTGAAGAATTTCAAAAGATATCCATGATTTACAAGATATTTACAGCGGTCTAGTATCATGTCTGTCTGGCAAACAGTTTCTCTGCTCTTTCATCTAGAAATTGAAACTTTGTGGACTAAAACTGTAATTATTTTTCCTAATCATCTCATGCTGTACTGCAAAAGTACTGTCATCAGTATATAAGTATGGTGTAATAGCACTTAAGCATGCACACTAGTCTGATTAGATAGAATTGACCTTGTTAGTCTTTAATGAGTATACTGGTTATTAGTACTAAACACGTTCAATGAGTGAACTGGTTTTTCTAAAATCTTGAGCTCAATGGTTACAGACGGACATTCCTGGAGTGATTTTCACTTTATGCACACAGAGAGGGTGGAAGTTTGGGGGACAATCCCCAAGATAATCTGAAAAAATTAAGTGTTAAATGAAAGGGTTTTTGTTATACATAAAAATGGTCTCTGGAGACAAATTACATATAATATATCTAAGGAAAAAAGACATTAAGTTAAATATGTTGCCATACCCAAATGAAAACTAAATAATATGTTTTCATTCATTTTATAGATCACATTTTTAGTCAAAGAACATGGACAAAACTTTTAATTTAGGTAAAATTAGCACATTTTTGTACCCCCTGAACACCGAAGTTGTAAGGAGGGTTATACTGGTTTCAAATTGTTTGTCCTTCTGTAGACACATTATCTTGTGTGTACCAACTCTCCTCAACCCCTTGACACAATTTAATGAAACTTCACACAAGTGGTCAGTAACAACAGTAGTTGTGCATGGTGCATGTTAGGTTCTTCAGAAAAAATATTTGCAGAGTTATGGGACTTTGTTTTTGTAGCTATACTATATACATAGAGTCTGCATATGCAATCTTGTGCGTGCCTATTCTCCTGAACCAATATACACAGTTTAATGAAACTTGACACAAGCGATCAGTACCAACCTTACTTGTGCATGTTGCATGTTAGGTTCTTTTAGAAAAATTCTGCACAGTTACGGAACTTTGTCTTTTGTTAATATACTATATACATAGTCTGCATTTGCAATATTGTGTGCGCCTAAACTCCCGAACCTTTGGACACAATTTAATGAAACTTCATACAAGTGATCAGTACCAACCCTTGTTGTGCATGGTGCATGTAACATTCTTTTAGATACATATTCTGCACAGTTATGGGACTTTGTTTTTTTGTTAATATACTATATACATACAGTCTGCATATGCAATCTTGTGCGCACCTAATCTCCCGAACCATTGCACACAATTCAATGAAACTTCACAGAAGTGACCAGTACCAACCTTACTTGTGCATGGTGCATGTTAGGTTCTTTCAAAAAATATTCTGCAGAGTTATGGGACTTTGTTTTTTGTTACTATACTATATACATAGTCTATATACATACAGTACACATAATTATGCAATCTTGTGTGCGTCAAATTGCAATGTACTGTGTCAGTGCATGTGGGGGGTACATTCATCATCTTCAGTGATAGGTCTAGTTATTGGTAGGAATGACAGCCATGAATACATCAAATCAACAGTAAAAATTTTGTTTTTGTTGATGAAATGACATATTTTTCTTTTATATTTCTTTATTTATCTTTGTTTTTGTAACAGATTATGAATTTAGATATTTTCATTTCATAACATGGATTAAATTCTTTTTCTGACTTTTTATAAATGGGTGTGAATTGATAGGCATTGCTTTACAGATATTACAAACTTTCTATGCTCTCTGGTAATAGTCAAGGTCTTACCTAAATGCCAGTGGTTAAGTTCTACACATTTAAATGTAGTTGGGCAATGCAATGAAATTATAAAAAAGGAATAATTTGAATACTGTAATAGTTGTACCCCCCGAACAACGAAGTTGTAAGTGGGGGGTATACTGGTTTCAGGTTGTCTGTCCGTCTGTCTGTAGACACAATCTTGTGCGCACCATCTCTCCTCATCCCCGAGACACAATTTAATGAAACTTCACACAAGTGATCAGTAACAACAGTAGTTGTGCATGGTGCATGTTAGGTTCTTTCAGAAAAAAAATTTGCAGAGTTACAGGACTTTGTTTTTTTTTACTATACTATATACATAGAGTCTGCATATGCAATCTTGTGCGCGCTAAATCTCCTGAACCCATGCACACAATTTAATGAAACTTGACACAAGCGATCAGTAGTATCCCTAGTTGTGCGTGGTGCATGTTAGGTTCTTTCAGAAAATTTTTCTGCACAGTTATGGGACTTTGTTTTTTGTTAATATACTATATACATACAGTCTGCATATGCAATCTTGTGTGCGCCTAATCTCCTGAACCCATGCACACAATTTAATGAAACTTCATACAAGTGATCAGTACCAACCCTAGTTGTGCATGGTGCATGTTACGTTTGTTTAGATACATATTCTGCAGAGTTATGGGACTTTGTTTTTAGTTACTATACTATATACATAGAGTCTGCATATGCAATCTTGTGCGTGCCTAATCTCCTGAACCCATGCACACAATTTAATGAAACTCCATACAAGTGATCAGTACCAACCCTAGTTGTGCATGGTGCATGTTACGTTCTTTTTGATACATACACTGTTTTTTTTTTTTTTGTACTATACTATATACATAGAGTCTGCATATGCAATCTTGTGCGCGCCTAATCTCCTGAACCCATGCACACAATTTAATGAAACTTGACACAAGTGATCAGTAGTATCCCTAGTTGTGTGTGGTGCATGTTAGGTTCTTTCAGTGTATTATTCTGCACAGTTATGGGACTTTGTTTTTTGTTATACTATATACATACAGTCTGCATATGCAATCTTGTGTGCACCTAATCTCCAGAACCCATGCACACAATTTAATGAAACTTCATACAAGTGATCAGTACCAACCCTAGTTGTGCATGGTGCATGTTACGTTTGTTTAGATACATATTCTGCAGAGTTATGGGACTTTGTTTTTAGTTACTATACTATATACATAGAGTCTGCATATGGAATCTTGTGCGTGCCTAATCTCCTGAACCCACGCACACAATTTAATGAAACTTCATACAAGTGATCAGTACCAACCCTAGTTGTGCATGGTGCATGTTACGTTTGTTTAGATACATATTCTGCAGAGTTATGGGACTTTGTTTTTAGTTACTATACTATATACATAGAGTCTGCATATGGAATCTTGTGCGTGCCTAATCTCCTGAACCCACGCACACAATTTAATGAAACTTCATACAAGTGATCAGTACCAACCCTAGTTGTGCATGGTGCATGTTACGTTTGTTTAGATACATATTCTGCAGAGTTATGGACTTTGTTTTTAGTTACTATACTATATACATAGAGTCTGCATATGCAATCTTGTGCGTGCCTAATCTCCTGAACCCACGCACACAATTTAATGAAACTTCATACAAGTGATCAGTACCAACCCTAGTTGTGCATGGTGCATGTTACGTTCTTTTTGATACATATACTGTTTTTAGCTCACCTGAGCAAGGCTCAGGTGAGTTTTTCTGATCGCTCGATGTCCGGCGTCTGTCGTCCGTCGTCTGTCGTCTGTCTGTCAACATTTAGCTTGTGTATGCGATAGAGGCTGTATTTTTCAATTAATCTTCATGAATATTGGTCAGAATGATAACCTTGATGAAATCTAGGCCGAGTTCGAAAATGGGTCATCTCGGATCAAAAACTAGGTCACTAGGTCAAATCAAAGAAAAACCTTGTGTATGCGATAGAGGCTGTATTTTTCAATTAATGTTCATGAATATTGGTCAGAATGATAACCTTGATGAAATCTAGGCCGAGTTCGAAATTGGGTCATCTCGGGTCAAAAACTAGGTCACTAGGTCAAATCAAGGAAAAACCTTGTGTATGCGATAGAGGCTGTATTTTTCAATTGATCTTCATGAGTATTGGTCAGAATGATAACCTTGATGAAATCTAGGCCAAGTTCGAAAATGGGTCATATCGGGTCAAAAACTAGGTCAAATCAAAGAAAAACCTTGTGTATGCGATAGAGGCGGGATTTTTCAATTAATCTTCATGAATATTGGTCAGAATGATAACCTTGATGAAATCTAGGCCGATTTAGAAAATGGGTCATCTCGGGTCAAAAACTAGGTCACTAGGTCAAATCAAAGAAAGACCTTGTGTATGCCATAGAGGCTGTATTTTTCAATTATTCTTCATGAATATTGGTCAGAATGATAACCTTGATGAAATCTAGGCCGAGTTCGAAAATGGGTCATCTCGGGTCAAAAACTAGGTCACTAGGTCAAATCAAAGAAAAACCTTGTGTATGCGATAGAGGCTGTATTTTTCAATTGATCTTCATGAATATTGGTCAGAATGATTACCTTGATGAAATCTAGGCCGAGTTCAAAAATGGGTCATCTCGGGTCAAAAACTAGGTCACTAGGTCAAATCAAGGAAAAACCTTGTGTATGCGATAGAGGCTGTATTTTTCAATTGATCTTCATGAATTTTGGTCATAATGATTACCTCGATGAAATCTAGGCCGAGTTCGAAAATGGGTCATATGGGGTCAAAAACTAGGTCACTAGGTCAAATCAAAGAAAAACCTTGTGTATGCAATAGAGGCTGTATTTTTCAACTGATCTTCATGAAATTTAGCCAGAATGATTACCTTGATAAAATCTAGGCCGAGTTCGAAAATGGGTCATCTGGGGTCAAAAACTAGGTCACTAGGTCAAATCGAAGAAAAACATTGTATATACAATAGAGGATGTATTTTTCAATTGATCTTCATGAAATTTGGTCAGAGTGATTGCCTTGATGAAATCTAGGTCGAGTTTGAATATGGGTTATCTGAGGTCAAAAACTAGGTCACTAGGTCAAATTAAAGAAAAATCTTGTGTATGCGATAGAGACTGTTTTTTTTTTCAATTGATTTTTATGAAATTTGGTCAGGATGATTGCCTTAATGAAATCTAGGGCGAATTTGAATATGGGACATCTGAGGTCAAAAACATGTCACTTGGTCAGATCAAAGAAAAAATTTGTGTATGTGATATAGGCTGTATTTTCCAATTGATCTTCATGAATTTTGGTCAGAATGATTGCCTTGATAAAATCTAGGTCGAGTTTGAACATGGGTTATCTAGGGTCAAAAACTAGGTCATATCTAAGAAAATGCTTGTTTTATTGCAAGAGACCAATTTTTTGGTTCAGTCTTAATGAAAATTGGTCAGAATATTTATTTCCATGAAATCACAAGGTCAAACATGTTTTACACTGTTATGGTGTGTTTCTTAGGTGAGCGACCTAGGGCCATCTTGGCCCTCTTGTTTTTTGTACTATACTATATACATAGAGTCTGCATATGCAATCTTGTGCATGCCTAATCTCCTGAACCCATGCACACAATTTAATGAAACTTCATACAAGTGATCAGTACCAGCCCTAGTTGTGCATGGTGCATGTTACGTTCTTTTTGATACATATACTGTTTTTTTTTTGTACTATACTATATACATAGAGTCTGCATATGCAATCTTGTGCACGCCTAATCTCCTGAACCCATGCACACAATTTAATGAAACTTCATACAAGTGATCAGTACTAACCCTAGTTGTGCATGGTGCATGTTACGTTCTTTTTGATACATATTCTGCACAGTTATGGGACTTTGTTTTTAGTTACTATACTATATACATAGAGTCTGCATATGCAATCTTGTGCGCGCCTAATCTCCTGAACCATTGCACACAATTTAATGAAACTGCACACAAGTGATCAGTACCAACCTTACTTGTGCATGTTGTATGTTAGGTTCTTTAAGAAAATTATTCTGCAGAGTTATGGGACTTTGATTTTTGTTACTATATTATATACATAGAGTCTATATACATACAGTCCACATAATTATGCAATCTTGTGTGCGTCAGATTGCAATGTACAGTGTCAGTGCATGCGGGGGGTGCATTCATCACCTTCAGTGATAGCTCTAGTTATTTCTATCTGCAATATAATTGTTCATTTTTTTTTTTTACATGATTCCTTATATAAATTGCAAGTCCAAACACATTTACTGGGCTACAAGTCTAAAAATTAAAAAATATAACTATTTTCTTGTGTCATGTAACAAAACACTGATTGAATGGCTTGCTGGTCAATACTCAAAATTATGGTCCTCATTCCTCTGGACCTTGGTCAATAGTTTTGATTATAGACCATCAAGCCATTCAGTATGCCACTAGGGATTTAGTTCGCCACTTTGCTTATTCTAATCAGACAGTGCATATTTCAAAACATTACCCTCTATCATGTTTCCACAGTCTATGTCCTTTTTAAAGAAGAAATATGAAAATAACATTAAGACAATTCATCTGACTGTCTACAACATACTTATGTAAAAGTGTTAAAAGGCAACATAGACATGTTACACCTAGAAACCTGTTCGAACATTGGTGTTGCCTGTTCACCATGACTTAATGTAGCATCTGTGTTGCCTGTTCACAATGACTTGCTCTAGCATCTCTGTTGCCTGTTCGCCATGACTTACTCTAACATCTATGTTGCTTGTTCACCATGACTTACTCTAGCATGTTACCATGACTTACTCTAACATCTGTGTTGCCTGTTCACCATGACTTACTCTAGCATCTCTGTTGCCTGTTCACCATGACTTACTCTAGCATCTGTGTTGCCTGTTCACCATGACTTACTCTAACATCTATGTTGCTTGTTCACCATGACTTACTCTAGCATATTACTATGACTTACTCTAACATCTGTGTTGCCTGTTCACCATGACTTACTGTAGCATCTGTGTTGCCTGTTCACAATGACTTACTCTAGCATCTGTGTTGCCTGTTCACCATGACTTACTCTAACATCTATGTTGCTTGTTCACCATGACTTACTCTAGCATATTACCATGACTTACTCTAACATCTGTGTTGCCTGTTCACCATGACTTACTCTAGCATCTGTGTTGCCTGTTCACCATGGCTTACTCTAGCATCTCTGTTGCCTGTTCACCATGACTTACTCTAGCATCTCTGTTGCCTGTTCACCATGACTTACTTTAGCATCTGTTGCCTGTTCACCATGACTTACTCTAGCATTTCTGATGCCTGTTCACAATGACTTACTTTAGTGTCTGTTGCCTGTTCACCACGACTAGTTGCCTATTCACCACGACCAAAGACATAAAAAATGGTACTAGTAGCTTCCTCGCTTGGCGCTCAGCATTAAGAGGATAGTGCTAGGACTGGTCAGCCCGGTGTCAGTATAATGTGACTGGGTGGGGTATCATGCCATATGTGTACGGCGTGATATTCTAGTGAGGCAGCACTATAAAGTTGGGCATTGTGCTCACTGCTACAAGTAGACACTGTCGTTTATATGACTGAAAAATTGTTGAAAAAGATGTTAAACCCGAACACACACACACATACTCTAGCATCTGTTGCATGTTTACCATGACTTACTTTAGCATCTCTATTGCCTGTTCACCATGACTTACTCTTGCATCTCTTTTGCCTGTTCACCATGATTTACTCTAGCATCTCTGTTGCCTGTTCACCATGACTTACTTTAGTGTCTGTTGCCTTTTCACCATGACTTACTCTAGCATTTCTGTTGCCTGTTCACCACGACTTCCTCTAGCATCTGTTGCCTGTTCACCATGACTTACTCTAGCATCTCTATTGCCTGTTCACCATGACTTACTCTAGCATCTCTGTTGCTTGTTCACCACGACTTCCTCTAGCATCTGTTGCCTGTTCATTATGACTTACTCTAGCATCTCTATTGCCTGTTCACCATGACTTACTCTAGCATCTCTGTTGCCTGTTCACCATGACTTACTTTAATGTCTTTGCCTGTTCACAATGACTTATTTTAGCATCTGTTGCCAGTTCACCATGACTTACTTTAGCATCTGTTGCCTGTTCACAATGACTTACTTTAGCATCTGTTGCCTGTTTACCATTACTTACTCTAGCATATGCTTCCCGTTTCACCATGACTTACTCTAGCATCTTTTGCCTGTTCACCATGACTTACTCTATCATCTCTGTTGCCTGTTCACCATGACTTACTCTAGCATCTGTTGCCTGTTCACCATGACTTACTCTAGCATCTTTTGCCTGTTCACCTTGACTTACTCCAACTATTCATGTGGTCCACAGCTACTTTCTTTATATTGTGCCACTAAAAACCCCAGATAAATTTAGAAGTTGACTCTTTTTCTTGTGGCTTTGAGTGATCAGTGTTTTGACAGATTATAAACACTTTGTACACATCCTAACAAAATGTAAAAACTTAATGTACGGTTATCAAACTCCAGTATACTTTACAGATCACATATGAATATTAAATCTGAAGAAAACAGTAACATTAAGTCATTTAAATCAATGCTATTACATACCCACATACTGTCTGTATCATTTCACTAATGTTTCAGCTAACCAAATCAATGAGGATATATTGTAATCCTCTGTAATCCATCAATTTGTCATCTGCAGAGAATCATTTTTTGCAGTGTTTATTAGCTATCATTTTACTAATATATTTTACTAATTTGATCAACTAACTCTGTATAATTCAGTTCAAATGCATCAGTAATGCTACAAAATGACTCTAATAATAGTAGATTTACAAATGTTTGGTAAATACAGTCAGACTTTATTTGCTCGAAACACAACAGGACCAACAAAATTTGTTTGAGTTGTTGTTAGTTTGAGCCACTGAAACAATATAAAACATAGCAATTTTGGCGGGATCTGACAATGAGTTCAAGCAGAAGGTGGTGTTAAATTATAGTCACCAATAAATGTTGCCAAATCTTATGAAGTTATAATGATTAGAATTAATGTCTTTCTGCCGTCTTCAGCGATATCACAGCAGGTTAAAAGTTTGTATGTAGTGTTGATTCTTGCTAAAGCTACTATTTAGTGAAAAGATATCATGATGCAGTATGTCATGATATATATTTAAGATTAAAAGTTCCAAGGTCAGCATCTTTAGGACCATAATGACACTCGTGTTTTATTGCAATGCAAGGAAGTTGACTGTGTCTATGGAGAGAGGTCCCATTACAGAGCAAAGTGGTAACAATGTCTAGAGGGAGAGAGGTCCCGTTGCAATTCATAGTTGCTCACAGTGTCTAGAGAGAGGTCCAATTACAGAGCAAAGTAGTTGTTCAGAGTGTCAATAGAGAAAGGTCGCAGTACAGAGCAAAGTGGTAACAATGTCAAGTGGGAGAGAGGTCCCATTGCAATGCAAAGTTGCTCACAGTGTCTAGAGAGAGGTCCCATTACAGAGCAAAGTAGTTGTTCAGAGTGTCAATAGAGAAAGGTCGCGGTACAGAGCAAAGTAACAATGTCAAGAGGGATGAGAGGTCCCATTGCAATGCAAAGAAGTTGACAGTGTATATAGAGATAGGTCCTATTATAGAGCTAAGTGGTAACAATGTCTGGAGAGAGAGAGAGGTCCCATTGCAATGCAGAGTTGCTCACAGTGTCTATAGAATGAGGTCCCATTACAGAGCAAAGTAGTTGTTCAGTGTGTCAATAGAGAAAGGTCGTGGTACAGAGCAAATTGGTAACAATGTCAATAGGGAGAGAGGTGCCATTGCAATGCAAAGAAGTTGACAGTGTCTATAAAGAGAGGTCCCATTACAGAGCAAAGTAGTTGTTCAGAGTATCAATAGAGAAAGGTCGCAGTACAGAGAAAAATGGTAACAATGTCAAGAGAGAGAGAGAGGTCCCATTGCCATGCAAAGAAGTTGACAGTGTCTATAGAGAAAGGTCCCATTACAGAGCAAAGTGGTTACAATGTCAAGAGGGAGAGAGGTCCCATTGCAATGCAAAGAAGTTGACAGTGTCTATAGATAGAGGTCCCATTACAGAGCAAAGTGGTAACAATGTCTAGAGAGAGAGAGAGAGAGAGAGAGGTCCCATTGCAATGCAAAGTTGCTCACAGTCTCTATAGAGGGAGGTCTAATTACAGAGCAAAGTAGTTGTTCATTGTCAATAGAGAAAGGTCACAGTACAGAGCAAAGTGGTAACAATGTCAAGAGGGAGAGAGGTCCTATTGCAATGCAAAGAAGTTGACAGTGTCTATAGAGAGAGATCCCATTACAAAGCAAAGTAATTGTTCAGAGTGTCAATAGAGAAAGGCCGCAGTACAGAGCAAAGTGGTAACAATGTCAAGAGGGAGAGAGGTCCCATTGCGATGCAAAGAAGTTGACACTGTCTATAAAGAGAGGTCCCATTACAGAGCAAAGTGATAACAATGTCTAGAGAGAGAGAGAGAGGTCCCATTGCAATGCAAGGCTGCTCACAGTATCTATAGAGGGAGGTCCAATTACAGAGCAATGTTGTTGTTCAGAAGGTCAATAGAGAAAGGTCGTGGTACAGAGCAAATTGGTAACAATGTCAAGAGAGAGAGAGTGTGTTTCCATCCGATGCAAAGAAGTTGACAGTGTCTATAGAGATAGGTCCCATTACAGAGCAAAGTAGTTGTTCACAGTGTCAATACAGAGAGGTCCCATTACAGAGCAACATGGTAACAATGTCTAGAGGGAGAGATGCAAAGAAGGTGACAGTGTCTATAGAGAGAGAGAGAGAGAGAGTTACAAAGCAAAGTGGTAACAAATTCTACAGGGAGAGAGGTCCCATTGCAATGCAAATTTGCTCACAGTGTCTACAGAGAGAGGTCACAGTACAGAGCAAAGTGGTAACAATGTCTAGAGGGAGAGAGAGGTCCCACTGCAATGCAAAGAAGTTGACAGTGTCTATAGAGAGAGGTCACAGTACAGAACAAAGTGGTAACAATGTCTATAGGGACAGGTCCTGTGCAATGCAAAGAAGTTGACAGTGTCTATAGAGAGAGGCCACAGTGCAAATCAAAGTAGTTCACAGTGTTTAGAGGCAGAGGTCAAAGTGCTATGCAATGTTGTTGACAGTTTCTATAGAGAGAGGTCAAAGTGCAATGCAAGTTAGTTAACAGTGTCCTTAGAGAGAGAGGTCTAAGTGTAATGCAAAGTAGTTCACAGTGTCTATACGAGTGGTCACAGTGTAAATCAAAGCAGTCCACAGTGTCCTTAGAAAAAAGTTCAAAGTGAAAATGAAAAGTAGTTATCGATAGATCACAGTGCAATGCATGGTAGTTTACAGTGTCCTTAGAGAGAGGCCCAAGTGCAGTGCAAAGTAGTTCACAGTGTCTATACGAGAGGTCACAGTGCAAAGCAAAGTAGTTCACAGTGTCCTTAGAGAAAGTTCAAAATGCAAATGAAAAGTAGTTCACAGTGTCTATAGAGAGAAATTAAAATGCAATGCAAAGTAGTTCATAATGTCCATAGAGATAGGTCACGGTGCAGTGCAAAGTAGTTCACAGTGTCTATAGAGAGAGGTCAAAGTGCTATGGGAAGTAGTTCACGGTGTCCATAGAGACAGGTCGAAGTGCAGTGCAAGGTAGTTCACAATTTCTAGAACGAGAAGTCACTGTGCACTGCAAACTAGTTCACAGTGTCTATAGAGAGAGGCCCCATTGCAATGCAACGTAGTTCACAGTGTCAATAGTGAGAGGTCAAAGTGCAATGCATAGTTGTTCATAGTGTTTTAGAGAGAGGTCAAAGTGCAATGCAAAGTAGTTCACAACGTCTAAAGAGAGAGGTTAAAGTGCAATGCAAAGTATTTCAAAAACGTCTAAAGAGAGAGAGGTTAAAGTGCAATGCAAAGTATTTCAAAAACGTCTAAAGAGAGAGAGAGGTTAAAGTGCAGTGCAAAGTAGTTCACAACGTCTAAAGAGAGTGGTTAAAGTGCAATGAAAGGTAGATGACAGTGTCTGTAGAGAGAGAGAGAGAGAGAGAGTGAGAGATCAAAGTGCAATGCAATGTAGTTCACAGTGTCTAAAGAGAGAGGTCTCAGTGCAAATCAAAGTAGTTCACAGTGTCTAAAGAGAAAGATGAAAGTGCAATGCAAGGTAGTTCACGGTGACTATAGAGAAAGGTCAAAGGACAAATCAAAGTTGTTTACAGTGTCTATACGAGAGGTCAAAGTGCAAGTCAAGGTAGTTCACAGTGTCTATAGAGAGAGGTCAAAGTGCAATGCAAAGTTGTTCACAGTGTCTAGAGAGATGTCGTAGTAGAAATTAAAGTAGTTAACAGAATCAAGAGAAAGGTCATAACACAAAGCAAAATCTTTCACAGTTAAAAGGTGTAAAGAAAACTGTGTAGTGTACAAGGTCAACGTAGAAAAGTAGACCTTCACTATGGTCTAGCAATTAGAACCATTCATAGTGTAAATAGAGACAAAGATAAGAGTACAAAACAAAGTCGTTTCATATTTGTTGACAGTGTCGAAACAGAGGGCAATTGATGAATCAAGGGGAGGACAAACCCAAAGTCGTTCACAGTGTCTGAAGAGACAGTGATCACAGTACGATACAAATATATTCACAATGTATAGAGAAAGTAGAGAAAGTCAAAGTAGAAATAAAGGCCGTTCACAGTGTCGAAGAGACAGTGGTCATAGTAAGATACAAATATATTCACAATGTTGGAAAAGTCAAAGTACAAATAAAAGTCGTTCACAGTGTCGGAACAGAAAGAGGTCACAGTACAAAACACATATATTCATAATGTCTAGAGAAAAATCAAAGTACATAAAAGCCGTTCACAGTGTCTTAAGAGTCGCTCACAGTGTTGGAATAGAAAGAGGTCACAGTACAATACAAATATATTCATAATGTCTAGAGAAAAGTCAAAGTATATAAAAAGTCGTTCACAGTGTCTTAAGAGTCGCTCACAGTGTCGGAATAGAAAGAGGTCACAGTACAAAACACATATATTCATAATGTCTAGAGAAAAGTCAAAGTACATAAAAAGTCGTTCACAGTGTCTTAAGAGTCGCTCACAGTATCGGAATAGAAAGAGGTCACAGTACAAAACACATATATTCATAATGTCTAGAGAAAAGTCAAAGTACATAAAAAGTCGTTCACAGTGTCTTAAGAGTCGCTCACAGTATCGGAATAGGAAGAGGTCACAGTACAAAACACATATTCATATTGTCTAGAGAAAAGTCAAAGTACATAGAAAGGGGTCACAGTACAATACAAATATATTCATAATGTCTAGAGAAAAGTCAAAGTACATAAAAAGTCGTTCACAGTGTCTTAAGAGTCGCTCACAGTGTCGGAAAAGAAAGAGGTCACAGTACAATACAAATATATTCATAATGTCTAGAGAAAAATCAAAGTACATAAAAAGTCGTTCACAGTGTCTTAAGAGTCGCTCACAGTGTCTGCTGAGAAAGAGGTCACAGTACAAAACACATATATTCATAATGTCTAGAGAAAAGCCAAAGAACATAAAAAGTCGTTCACAGTGTCTTAAGAGTCGCTCACAGTGTCGGAATAGAAAGAGGTCACAGTACAATACAAATATATTCATAATGTCTAGAGAAAAATCAAAGTACATAAAAAGTCATTCACAGTGTCTTAAGAGTCGCTCACAGTGTCTGCTGAGAAAGAGGTCACAGTACAAAACACATATATTCATAATGTCTAGAGAAAAGCCAAAGAACATAAAAAGTCGTTCACAGTGTCTTAAGAGTCGCTCACAGTGTCGGAATAGAAAGAGGTCACAGTACAATACAAATATATTCATAATGTCTAGAGAAAAATCAAAGTACATAAAAAGTCGTTCACAGTGTCTTAAGAGTCGCTCACAGTGTCTGAAGAGAAGGGGTCACAGTACAATACAAATATATTCATAATGTCTAGAGAAAAATCATAGTACATAAAACGTCGTTCACAGTGTCTTAAGAGTCGCTCACAGTGTCTGAAAAGGAAGGGGTCACAGTACAATACAAATATATTCATAATGTCTAGAAAAAAGTCATAGTACATAAAAAGTCGTTCACATTGTCTTAAGAGTCGCTCACAGTGTCTGAAGAGAAAGGGGCCACAGTACAATACAAATATATTCATAAAGTCCAGAAAAAAGTCATAGTACATAAAAAGTCGTCCATAGTGTCTTAAGAGTCGCTCACAGTGTCTAAAGAGAAAGGGGTCACAGTACAATACAAATATATTCATAATGTCCAGAAAAAAGTCATAGTACATAAAAAGTCATTCACAGTGTCTTAAGAGTCGCTCACAGTGTCTGAAGCGAAAGGGGCCACAGTACAATACAAATATATTCATAATGTCCAGAAAAAAGTCATAGTACATAAAAAGTCGTTCACAGTATCATAAGAGTCGCTCACAGTGTCTGAAGAGAAAGGGTTCACAGTACAATACAAATATATTCATAATGTCCAGAAAAAAGTCATAGTACATAAAAAGTCGTTCACAGTGTCTTTAACAGTCGCTCACAGTGTCTGAAGAGAAGGGGTCACAGTACAATACAAATGTATTCATAATGTCCAGAAAAAAGTCATAGTACATAAAAAGTCGTCCACAGTGTCTTTAAGAGTCGCTCACAGTGTTTGAAGAGAAGGGGTCACAGTACAATACAAATATATTCATAATGGCTAGAGAAAAAGTCATAGTACAAATAAGAGTCGCTCACAGTGTCTGAAGAGACAAAGGGCACATTACAAAACAAATATATTCTTAATGTCTAGATATAAGTCATAATACAAATAAAAGTCACTTACAACACGGCATTATTGATTTTGTTACTCCTTGGTAGACACATCACTCGGCGTGAGGGATATCAGGTAATAGGGTGTGTTACGTCTACACACACAGAGTTAGTCGTTCATAATGTCAGTACAGAGGACATCAACATAATAGAACGATGCAAAAACGAAGACATCGTCAAGACAGGGGGCATCGTTCACATCATCCAATGAGACACAGACACTTTTTTCTGATCTGTAACTTTTATGAGGTATTTCAAAAATAATGTCGTACTTTTGTAAGAAGCCCAGAGCTCCATTTGGTGATTGTTACATTTAGAGGTCAAAGTAATTAGTAATTTATACAGGTACGTTCCTACGTACTGTCTGTAATTCGTAATAATAATAGCTATGATCATTATAACATGGTGTTGTTCCTACCGCCAAAGTTGTGTTTGGAGTCAGCCGACATACCGCATTATAGACTCAGTTCCCGAATTTCAAGGTGGAACATAATTCTTAAGTCTTTAACAGAAACAAACTGTGAACTCGCTCTTACGGCAACGCAGGCTCATTTCTCAAATCCGGTCTGTAAAATTTGTATTAGTAAAATGACGGCGCGCGCGTTTGGTGTTATCATGGAAAGTTTTAGCATTTATAGTGTCTGACTACATATGTGGAGGCCATAGGTTCGAGTAACCTCTGCCAACAGTCTCAACATTCCTGTACTCGGACCGAATGTTGGTTTGAAAACAAGATGCTATTTAGAGCCTTTCTTTGCACTTATCTAGTAGAAGGTGATATTATCTCGCGTCAAAAATTCTAAATATTTCTGCGAAATTAAATCGCACCATGGCATTTTCAAATTTGATTGTGTACCATTTAATGGAATTCTAGAGAGTTCTTGAACTAACAATATGCGTGCATGTGATTTCCTGACGAGGGCATTTATCAATCATGGGAATTGTTTGTGTGAGAATTGATTACCACTGCATATTCATTTATCTAAGTTTCCGACAATTTTCTATTTATTGTTTCAATTAGGCGCTTCCGCCGTTGTTTAATTTGCATAAACAGTTTCTTGTAAACTTGTAGACGTACAAATCGATTAATCAATTTCAAGTAAATAAAGTTTGTATGGCTGTTGATGAAGACTTATAACACATTTATTTGTTGTGTCCCTCAAGGAAGAGGACGTATATTGTTGTGATCTTGCCGGCCAGTCGTTCCAATCAATACCAGGGGAACAACTGGGCCAGTCGCTGTCAATTTCTGTATTCAGTAAATAGGACATAGTAGATTCACTTATCACTGACTAATTAAATACTCTGCTCAAACCAAATTTTGTCCATGCCTAGCAGTAAAAAGTGCATAGTTTGCAGGAGATGAAAAGTACCTTGTACCTAAGACTACAACAAAGTCTATGCGTATCTGTCTCTATTTTTACCACTGATTTACCCATGATCTTTTTGGGGGGCATTTTTCCCCCAGAAAAAGATCCTTTTTATTACTGTTTGAGGTTGTAGCTTTTTTTTTTGCATCTCTAAAATACATGTAGTGCCTTCATGAAGTTTGTATTTTATGTGTGTGTGTGCGTGCATGCGTGCGTGTTCAATTTTTTTTTTCAACAATTTTTCAGGTGTCTTCTTGTAGCAGTGAGCACAATGCCCAACTTTATAGTACTGCCTCACTGGAATATCACGCCGTAGACGTGACATGATATCCCACCCAGTCACATTATACTGACACCGGGTTGACCTGTCCTAGCACTATCCTCTTAATGCTGAGCACCAAGCGAGGAAGCTATTAGTACCATTTTTACGTGTATTTTTATATACACTGTCTATCTAATACAGAGTTTTACATGCAGTTACTTTTTATGTATTCAGATCATATATTTAATGTTTCCTTATTATAATAGGCTGAAAAACCTCTTTTATACAATATTCTGTAACAGTATTTTTCTATGAAAAATTATTGCGTGTTTCACATGTTTCTGATATTTCTCATGAACTGAACTTCTTCCCGGTCTACTACACGACAGAATGCGAGACATCTTTACCATATTCTAATAGACATTGTCCTCCAGGGGCGGCTTCTATTAAGTGGCGCTAAGAAAGCATTGAAACAAATGTGAGACGCTGGAAAGCAAGCTTTCAGCGAAAGCACACTTGAGAACTTGGTTTTTTGTTGTCGCTGTTGTTTCTTGTTATGGCTTCTTGTTGTTCCGAGGACCATGCATCATTTTGAATTATTAGTATTCTGATAGAGTTATCTCTGTATAATGAATATCCCGAGGGAGGTCATTGTTGGTGTATCTTCCTACTGACGATACAAATACTCCAAACTTTCTCTTTTTGTTTTGGAAAATGAGATTCTCTTGTTGTTTAATTAAAATTAGCGATTAATCATTCTGCAGCTATTTTATAATATGATTCGTTATTTCAGAGATTGGAGTTTTTCTGTTTGTTCTGACTTAATCTACTATATATATGTTACGCGCATATAGCCAATCTACGCATTTGGTAAATCGCGCAGCGCAAATAACCAATTTGTTATCTGCGCAACGATTTGTAAATCGGGCAACCTTATATATTTCTTATGTGCGCAGGGCAACTGTCTTGCGCGTTTGGTAAATGAGTCTGCGCTTTTAACATATGAATGATATCTCCCGATAAAATTGAATATCATTAGAGTGTTAGACTTGTAGGCCTACATAAAATTGTAAAACTGACGGTGATCAGGCACGCGTAAAGGTGTGAATTTGTAAAGAAAAAGAAAAAACATTTTTTAAAGTAAATGAGCGTATTTATACGGTAATTTCTCACGTCCCTGGTAGTTTATGGCCTATAAATTTCTGTTGACGACGGTATTAAGAGTCATTTGTCATAGGTGTTAAAAAACGTTAAAATGATACAAAATATCCCAAGTATATTTAATAACACAAGTATTTTTTTTATTTATTTTTATACTTTTTTTAACTTTTAAACGCCGTAGCCTGTGCGGGATGTCGATCCCGCGCTAACATAAAATCTGGAAATTACTCTGATAATTAATATGCATATCTGCCATAAACCATGCTAACTTTTACATTGTTTAACAATTACAGACTGATACTGCAAATCTTGGTTTTAAAAATGTGTCATAAATTTATTTCAACATCATTAAATTCATGGGAGTCGGTCACCTGGTTTCAATACCTGCAATGTGATACAATATGCCATAAAACTCAAACATGCGTGAAGGTGTGATTTCCTTCGGATAGCCACATCGTCCTCTCTATTCTTTTTATAACTAAAGTATTTTACTTCATTCGATCACACGCAGTCATTTTATACCGAATATAGAACATAAAGGAGACTTACATAACAGACTGAATTGCCACACACTTACCACATTTCACCATATCGCTTTTCTTTTCATCATATTGAAAAAGCGCAATTCTTTTTACCGACGTGAGCATATCTCTTGACATGACCAAGATTAAAAATAAAACAAAAATAAGCAGAATTAAAAAACGAACTTACAGATCTTTTATACTTATATAATTGTTTAATGTTTTATAGTGAGATAAATAGAATGAATAACTAATAAAATTCCTCAAAATGTGAACGAAATTTTACATTTTGTAGGTGTGCAAGATGTGTGTCCTGCGCTAATAGAAGTCTGAAAATTACTCCAATAAATTGAATATCTTTTATAAACCATTTTAACTTTTACTTCGTTTTTCGATTACAATCTAAAAAAGTAGCTTTTGAAAATCTGAATATAATGTTTCATCCGTAGCCTGCGCGGGATGTTGTTCCTGTGCTAATAGCAATTTCTGAACTGACGTTGATATTTGCAACATATTTCAATTCTAAAAGATACTATTTATGTAACTTCATAAAAATGTTTTCGGAGTAGAAAAAAAATAGAAAGAAGTGTGATTTCCGTCAAAACGAGAACGAAATATTACATTTGTTATCTGCGCAAGAGTTTAAGTTAACATAGTTTATGAGAAACATTCAAGTTATCAGAGTAATTTCCAGATTTATTATTAGCGCAGACACACATCTTGCGCGGATAAAAAATGTAATATTTCGTTCTCGTTATGACAGAAATCACTCTTTTTCTATTCATTTTTCTACAGTATTCATTTTAAAGTTACATAAATAGTATGTTTTACGAATGAAATATGTCTGAAATACAGTGTAATTTCAAACTTTGCTATTAGCGCAGGACCGACCTGCCACGCAAGTTACAGGTGTAACATTATAGATCCATTTAGAAAATTATAAAAATAGCCTAAAACATACCAGGGGACGACGTGTGCAAGCTGGAGGAAATCACACCTTCACGCATGTTTGGGTTTTATTGCATCTTGTATATTAAGATTGGAGGTATTGAAACCTGGTGGCCGACTGCCGTGAATTTACTGATGTAGAAACAAATTTATGACACCTAATTTAAGTACCGAGATATTCAGCATTTGACATCTATATTTATTAATAAATTGACCAACTGCATGATTTATCAAACACGAAATGCAAATTTCTGATATATAAAGTTACATTTGTTATTTGCGCTGCGCATTTGGTAAATCGGGCAGGTTAAATTTATCCTGCGCAACGATTGGTAAATCGTTGCGCATATAACCAACGTACAAAAATTTGTTATATGCGCTGCGCGTTTGGTAAATAGCGCAGATTGGTTATTTGCGCTCAACATATACATGTAATGATTATCTAACCTCGACATGTCGTATTTTTATGAATGTGTGTTTTTTTGTTTGCAAAAGCTAGGCGCTATACAAATCAGTTACTGAATTTGGACAAGAGGACATTCAAAACGCTTTTGCTCCAGACCGTCACACATGACGAAACTACTATTATGTGAAAATGTTTGGAATGGACATTTAGATCTTTTGTAAGACCAGTAAATGGCCTTGTATACGCAGTCGTCCCTGTTTTCCAACCATCGCGTGGTTGCTTGGCAGAGGAGTTAAAACGTGTATACCAGTTTCATATATCTGTATACACCATCCCTTCTCTTCTCTATTAATTTCATGGTACATCACGTGCGCCATTATCAGGTTTCGAGTGGGCACATGATGGAATAATTAACGACCTTCGTCATGACGTCCAATAATGATTTTCAAGCAAGATGTAACATACAATAATTATTGTCGAGTTACTTAAATTGGTCTACAGTGATGGAGAAATTCTTGTGAATAGAATTTCATAACTAAAACGCGACTATTCCAAAGGCGGAACGTTCGTAGGGTTATGTTCGTACCGCGATATATCAAATTTTGGTCTTTACAGCGATTCGAAACACGGATTATTTTCAGATCGGAGTCTTCTGAACTATGTTTTACACCAACAGGAATATGGTCGTCATTTTTTCTGGCTCGATATTTACAGCAAAACATACATATTTCATTGTCTCGACAATGTTTGAAAGCAATGTTAACCAGGTACAGATCAAAGATGTTCGGTTAGGAGGGGAGCAATTTCTAGATGTGTAATGCACCCGAAGAAAAATTATGAAAAGTATATTTCAAATTGTGTAATCTGGTGTACATTTGAATGTAAATATATGACTATAGCCTTTTAATTTGTCTGTTGTCTGGTAAATGCATTTCAGCAATTATAATGTTTTGTGATCAAAGCGAATCGAAATCTCAATTTCAGATTATAAAAATGTATGCACGCCGGATTGGGGGAGGAGGTATAAAATATACTGGTACACATGATTCGTGTCGCGTGAATCAACCAGCAGTAGTAATACACGTATCTCTATTAAAGGAAACTTTTTTATTACATTGGGCACCCGTGACCAAGACGTTAAGGTCGCTGACTTCATGCCACTTGCTCCTCACCAATGTGGGTTCGATAATTCGCTTGGACGTAAAATTCTTATGAGCTGAAGCAATACACCAGACTTACAGAAGGTTGCCTGAAACAGTGCTCATAGAGATAACTCCTCCACCGTCAAAAGCTGGAAAAGCTGCCATATAACCAAAACTGTGTCGGTGTGTCTCCTCTAAACCAAACAAAAATATATTTTACTGAAAGGGATTAGTCTTCTTACCACAAGTATATATGAAGAATTTGCGTGAATATTTCGCATTGGCATAATGTGAAGTACTTTAAAGTTCCCCATTGATCAATATTTTATTTGCGATATAGCACCTTGTGCTTCGAATTGGTGTCTCAGCTTTTAGTTACGGCGCCACATCAACAAATCATCAATAAAAATGATCTTCTGTTTCCTGATATAAATATATGCAAATAAACACATATGTTAACATTATCAATATCATTTTTAAATGTTCTATCCATATTGTGATTGCAGCCATAATCATATTATGCTTTGTGGTGACATTTTAACTTCGATGTTTAAATTAAAAGGAAAACACAGTAAATGAGTTCTTCATGCAGGGCAATGCTTCCTTTTTTAGCTCGACTATTCGAAGAATAGGGGAGCTGTCCTATCCGCCCTGGCGTCGGCGTGAGCGTGAGCGTGAGCGTGGGCGTCACACAAATGTTAAAGTTTGCGTACCACCCCAAATATTTTCAAAGTCCATTGATATATTGCTTTCATATTTTGCATACTTGTTAACCTTCATGACCCCAGTCTGTAAAAAGGAGGAGGCAACTCTGTCAAGTTTTGACTGAAGAATAAATGTTAAAGTTTGCGTACCACCCCAAATATTTTCAAAGTCCCTTGAGATATTGCTTTCTTATTTTACATACTTGTTTACCATCATGACCCCAGTCTGTAAAAAGGAGGAGGCAACTCTATCAAGCATTTTGAATGAATTATGGCCCCTTTTCGACTTAGAATATGCTTATTGTAATGTTAAGTTTTACTCATTGCTTATATTATACTATCAAGCACTGAGAATAGTCGAGCGCGCTGTCCACTGACAGCTCTTTCTATTTATTAGGTTACCTGTTTCATTTTGAAACTGAAATTATTTCTTCTTAGATCTATTTGAAGCCTAATATTGATCATAGAACAGAACCAAACTGTCTCATTTTCTTGATCATCCTTAATTTGAGAAGAGCGGTTCCTCGTCCTTTCATATTATGTGTTGCATCCGCCAAATCGTTTCTACGACTATACTGTGCACGTGTATTTTCGCTATATTTGCACGTTTATATTACATTGCCGAGAGTAATTTACCATAAATCGTAATGGTTCTAAAACGAATATGTATCAATGTAAGCGTGAAGATTAAGAAGATGTGATTTCATTTATGAAATGAGAAGGTAGCTCAATACATAAACAGTTTATACTGAAAGGTAAAACATAATTATAATTTTGGAAGCAATTGTCCTTCACAGATTTTTTATGATAATTTGGAACTACAAATTCGATGGAATATTTATTCTTCCAGTTTATAAACACAACCATTTTTAATCGTATGAACTCTAATTTTGGCTAGTAAAATAAAGTTTAAACTGTTTGCCATTTTCGAATGTAAATATTGTAATATCACACCTATTCAATGTACCAAACACGTAAAGCCATCTAAAAATAATCATTTCTACAAAGGATGAGATAGTCTTCCTTAGTCTCTGTATTCCACGACGCCTTCGTTAGTCACAACAGCTTCCGGTACTGTACGCAACGGCTGAACACTTTTCACCTTTGATGATTTCGGAATTGACATTTCGACAGGACTGAGTGGAGTTGTCTCATCGTCAAGCTTCACTCTGAAATTGTCGTCTGCTGGGTCCTCATCACAGTATGACGTCAGAAAACTTGGAAACAGCAGAGCCATAGCAAGAGTCATTCCGCCGATACAGAAAAGAATTAATCCAATCAATTTACATATATCTAAAGTCGTATTAAAAGCCATTGCACTTCGATCAACATATCCTTCACTGTTTTCTTCATCTACTTTAGAGAAAATCGATTTTTGCGGCACTAGATATCCAACAAGAATCCCTAAAATTCCAAATACGAGCAAATTTACACCAAGCCACATGAAAATTTTCCACCATATTTGAGGACATCTTCGTCGACGTTGATTAGAACGCAACAGGAACCGGAAGTCCTCTTCTTCCTCATAAATCGATGGGTCTTTGTAAGTTGCTTCGTAAAAGTCGTGCAGATACGACTTCACACCAAAATAGTCCGGACATGGTTTCTTCCGCGACGTCGTAAATTTACTTGATTTCCAGCTGCTCGGTTGGGAAGGAGCATCATGGATTTCTTCCGCGACATCTGCTGATGTATCTACACGTTCTTCTGCTTCTAACAAGCCTTTTTTGTCTTCCTTAGCTGCCATTGTGTGTATCGCCCAAGACGATAACGTATATCTTCAGTAATTCTATGTCATCTAAAAACAGACAAACACATGATTATTACCTAATTACATTCTTACTTGTTCCTTGTCATTCGAGCCAATGTTGACCATATCTCTTTTAACAGGGTACAATTCTACGAGTTTGTTCAGTTAAAAACACTATTGACATTATTCCGTAGCATGTACACAATGCAGAAAAAAAACCAATCATACGTCAAAATTTTGTTTTATACAAAAAGACAAAAACCTTTTAGAACAAAAAAAAAATATAATTTTATGTCGATTCTAAGAATGTCGATGGTGATGAATAAGTTGCTTTCTTGCTTTCTTTAAACAGATCACAAATGAAAAAAAAAACTGCCATTACTTAAGGAAATTAATTGTTCATGAAATACTTCTGCAATACCTGTAATGCTATGAGCAAGTGATTTGGGGAACGGGGTACTGGAGTTATTTAAAGCAATAGTAATTAACAGCGTATTCCTGTGATAAAACTGTGTGACGAACTTGATTTATATTTCTTTATATAGCAAAGGGATTGCGTCTGATTCCTTCTGCAGAGTTTAAGGATATCAGTTAGTGTTAACTGTGCAAACAGTTAGGATGGAATGTGACTGTTTTGCGTCAGATTAAGGAAAAAGAGGAAAGTCCAACAGGATACGTCACAATCAAAGAACGCAGTCGCACATATAGCACTCCACGTGGAAACAGCGACATGTGTTAAGATATAAATACAATGTATGCACACCGGCTATGTACATGCATACGTAAACACAAATAATTGTAATAATTATAAAAAAAACATGCATGAAGGAACACAGGCAATTGCATTGGAATGGTCAATGGCAAAGTTTGAACTACATTGTAGTTTACTGGCGCCAAAGCCCACTCTCCTACGGAGGTGAAAGCCGTTTGTCGCCAATCCTAACTACAAGACAGAACAACATTAACAGTGTGACAGTAATTCAATTCTGAGCAAGGTTCCCATATATCCTAACGCACTTGACAGCGTAATTTCATCTTGTTCCTGGCAAAGAGGCGCCGCGTAACGACATATACGCGCTTCTGTTTACTGGAAAATAGCTTCCACGCCTACGCGATTAACCGAAGTCTAACGAAGAATGTCGAGAAGCTGTTAATGTCATGGTGAATCAAGTCTTAGTCTTAGTGAAAATCATAATATATCCTATCATGACTAAACTAAAAGACTAAATTATTACAGTCCTCTAGTATTCTTGAATGAGATAAAATTCGTTTCTTCACTTCTTCCCTTCTTCCCTTCTATTGGAGATAAAGCAGTTTCCGCAAATGCAAACAAATATGTACTTTGATGCCATCTGCAGAACACCAAGAAAAATAGTAGCAGACACGGTTAACAGAGACTGTTCTTGAAAGGTAATAAATTTCCCAACACCTCTATCTCCAACGGGAACGCATTTTAAGAAATAATATAAAATGCTGTTTTAACATATCGAAATAAAACAAAGAGGCTATTCGCTCATGAAAGTATAGCAAGAGTGAATTACTAGTATAACCGATTCGATTATTTAGCAACGTACAGACACCGGGAAAATTGGGACTATATTTTATCTACAATTTTATATAAAAGACATTTCAGAATCAAAGATATATTAATGATATCATAGAACTATATTACGCTTAATTTACATACTCTGGATCGATTATTAGGCGAGAAAAAAAACACACACACAAAAACCTAGCTTTGTTTTAATATTTTAATTAAACACGGTATCGTTGACGTCACGTCTGCCAAGTATTTTGCGCCGTACATGCATAACTAGTGTTTCCCTGTTTCATCCACGTTTTTACTTAAAAGACATATTAGAATTTCGGATAATATATAGCAGATATTTAATCACTCCGAATTGGTTAAACGACGCGTAGAAAATTATTCCGCAGGCGTATAGCGTATAACGTCTTCGTCGTGTTTAAATATATCAAAATATGGTTTTATTATATGAGCCGTGCCATGGGAAAACCAACATAGTGGCTTTGCGACCAGCATGGATCCAGACCAGCCTGCGCATCCGCGCAGTCTGGTCAGGATCCATGCTGTTCGCTTTCAAAGACTATTATTATTAGAGAAACCATTAGCGAACAGCATGGATCCTGACCAGACTGCGCGGATGCGCAGGCTGGTCTGGATCCATGCTGGTCGCACACCCACTATGTTGGTTTTCCCATGGCACGGCTCATATATATTATTCCTTTAATATTGAATGGACTTCGTAAGCTCACAAAGCGCGAATCATAACACTGAGTCCGAGCAATGAACAAGTTTTAAGCATTTCAATATTCCGTGGTATTTTGTTGCTATGGAATTTTGGTTATGACACGTTGTTTTCTAATTGCCAATTGCTATTTAAAAAGAAGTTAAAAACGGTAGCAATAAATGTTTATGGAATGCAGGTTGGGACATGCCAATTTCCCCTCGCTAAAAGTCAATTGCTATTTGTCATTTACTTATTGTGATTTACTATTTTCAAATGAAGTTTTGATATGCAATTGTCAGCTGCTATTTACCTGTCGCTAATTACCAGTTGCTAATTTCCAGTTTGTATGGAAGACTGGTGCGCCATGCTTATTGTCAAATTCTAAATGCCAGAAAGTTAGTGCAAATGTTATTTACCAAATTCTTAATGTCAAATTTCGATTGTCAAGGGATAATTGTCAAATGATAAATGCTAAGTTTTAATTGTGAAATGCGAAATACTATATGCCAAATACTTATTACTGAATGCTTATTCAAATAAACAGCTATTTATATCAGTGGATGAATGCATCCTTTAAAAGTAATTTCGCTTTCGTAACATAACTTTGTATCTGTTAATAAAAATTGTAAACATTTCAGAGTGATATTTCGGTCCTATGCTCTTATCGCAAATAGAACATGTGATTTAACATTTCTCTCCAAAATTCTTGAAAAAGCTGCACTAAACCAAATCAATAAGCATATTGAGGCTAACAGTCTCCTCCCAGTTTACCAAGTGCCTATAGAAAATATCACGGGGTTGAAACAGCAATGGCCAAAATGTATAATGATCTTTTGGAAACCATAGAAAAAAATCAAGCAACAATCGTGGTCATAATCGACTTGCCATTGGTATCCCGATACTGATTAAAATCCTTCAAGTTGAATTTGGTATACATAGCACTCCCCTGAAATGCATAGAATCTTATCTCACGAACAGAACAATGAAAGTCTTAGTCGAACAGTCAGCATCTGACACAGAGCCACTGAGGCTTGGTGTCCCGCAGGGTTCTTGTGCCGGACCGGTGATCTTTACCCTGTATATATCGGCTCTCAACCGAGTTGTGCAGAAATATCCAGCCGATCTCTATGGATACGCGGATGACCACAAGATTGCGTTGAAAATTCGAGCGGGAAATTCTCAAAATGAGACAACTGTTCTTCAACAACTTGACAGTTGTCTCAGTGAAATCATAAAATGGATGACAACCTTCAAACTGAAAATGAATCAGTCTAAAACTGAAATAATTATGTATGAAACCAGACAAGAGTTAGCGAAATTGAACATCACAAGTGTAAACGTAAAATGCGCCGATCATGTCAGAGACCTGGATGTAACCATGACCAATACACTCAACTTTGACCATCACATCCAGAAAAAGTGTCAGTTAGCTCATGTGCAGTTACGAAACCTTAGAGCTACACGGAAACATCTCTCACAAAAGTCAACTGAATCATTAGTGCATGGATTGGTTCATTCCCACATTGACTTCTGCAACAGTTTATTTACCGAAATTCCAGCCTACCAAATCAATAAACTACAACGAGTCAAAAACCATGCCGCTAGAATGTAGAACTTCTGAAAGAATTACACGGGCGTCCAGCCTTCGAACAAAATTAGCAGGTCGTTGGTCTCAAATGGTGGAACGATCTACCTAGCTATCTGAAAGACATTCAGTCTGAAGTCAGCTTTAGATCAAAACTGAAAACACATTTGTTTAGTCAGTTTCATGAACAATGAGTGTGCTCTTGTTAAAATACAACATATCAGTAGTTATCATCATCATCATCATCATCATATTATTATTATTATTATTATTATTATCATTATTATTATTATTATTATTATTATTATTATTATTATTATTATTATTATTATTATTATTATTATTATTATTATATACCGCATTTATATAGCACTCTTTTCATATAAAAATACGTTCAAAAGTGCTTTACATAAAAGCATTTATATAATGTTCCATAAAAATGATAATTGAACTATTATAGAAAGAATTTAAAATTACATTACAGTTATAAGATACATAGCTTTTAAATTAAAGTTAAGCAGATCAAAACATGAAACAAAATACAATAGCGTAAACCATGAACTGACCTATCAAAGACACAGGTTAGAGCAGAATAGAACAGTAGCGGAAATATTTTACCTTTTCACCGGTAGACGGGCGACAGGCGATACAACATTATGAAAATGTCGCTTCGTATTGTCGAGTGTCACTTCGCGTGTCGTGTATCGTATGGAATTGTCGCGCGTCGACCCTCACCCAAACCCGCGACACGCGACATACGATACGACATTAGGAAAATGTCGCTTCGTGTTGTCGAGCGTCGTTTGAGATTATCGCATGTCGTTTGATAATGTCGCCGTCGCGAAGTGACATCGCGACATTACGAAGTGACATAGCGACAATGCGATATGACGCTCGACAACGCGAAGTTACATCGCGATATATCGTGCTTTTGAAAGGCGACATTTCAAAGTGGATATCGCGACATTGTCGTTTGGGATTGTCATCGTCGTTTGCGATTGCCGGGTGTCACTTCGTAATGTCGCTATGTCACTTCGCGTTGTCGTGTGTCGACCCCACAAACGCGACGGCGACATTATAAATGGCCCCAACAGGATTCCGTACATTTCCCTCTCAAAGTTTTATGTTCTATAACAGGTTCAGAATGATTTCTCATCAAATTTAATGCATACGAGTTGTATTCAATAAATACCCGGAAAAGTGTTGTCAGAAAGCATCAAAGTATTTCTTTTGTCCGCATGGAACGTAAATGTTGGTAATTCAAAATTGCTCGCGCTGAAATAGCTTTCATTCTTCTGTGATCGTCATAGACTTCCCCCATATAGATTTACACTAGTTTGCAGAATATTCATATTAATTGTACCGAAAGTTTTACAGACTTGTTCACTTTAATTTTTTACAGACTCGTAATTAAAAGTGTTTCCGGGATGAAATATGTATTAGTCGCGGTGGCTTAGAAAACCTATGGGAATGTAGCCTGCTGGAACTAATTGATCGTTCTGTCGACTTTTATCGTGTCTCCTGCACAGATAAGCATACTCAAATCAATAGATATACGAGATTTTCTTCTTTTAATGGCTGGATAAAGACGTTATAAGAAGAATAATAATAGAAAACTTTTCGGTTTCTTACAAATGAAAACTTGAACCAGGGAATATATCTATCTGTTAACCCACAGAGGACATATACTGTCTGATCCACCAATTTTCCTTGAATTTAGGCTTTTATTTTGCAAGATCCAGTTTCACATCATTCCAAGGGTCATCGTAGAACTTTTAAGATTTGAAACATCTCTTTAACAATGTAAATTTTGTCACCAAAACCTTATTATTTTCCCCTGTGTTAAATTCTGACCCATGAAAAAATCCAAACATTTTTTTTTCGGAAGGTAAATGTTGCATTCATACTCAATAAGATATGTTGAATTTTTTACCACAACCCTTCAGCAAATAATGCCAAAGTAAAAACGAAATAGTAAAACTTTGTTGGTGTTAACAACACCCGAAATTCACAATGAAATTTACCCTATCATATAAAATTTGGCGGTGGAAATAAAAACTAATATATGTTGAAAATAAAAGAAAGTTCCCATTACAACCCTCGGAGTTCTATAAAGTGATGCAAAACAGTAAATGCATTGTCTTATATTTCAGAGAGATTAAGAATTATTTTTGTTACCATTATAGCTGTCTCTTCGATAACACACAAATCGAGGAAAATACTTATAAAAAACATGCCAGTTTTATTTATATTTTGATTTGAAGCAGGTGTATACATTGAGATTATACACTTTTATCAAGAATGCTCCCTGTATCACGCATAGTAAAATTTTGCGATTGATTAATAAAGCTACAAATACAATATGTAAAGAAGTGCAACAACTTGTTAACTGAAAAACCACCTATTCTTGTTTACGTTATTTAATACGAACCATTGCGGAGACTTGGTGCTGATAGGAATTCCATTTATCATACAGCAATGTCCGTCTCCTCAAAGCAATAATAATGCATAAACTGAAATCTCTAGGGAGTATTTCAGTTAACAATAATCACAGCTTTCCTGATATGTGTAAAACAACAAAAAATGTACAAAATGATAGAAGGCCTACCTTAAAGAGTATGTATATCAATCCTTCATAATCAATATAAAAAAATACGAGAACATTACGTCGTAATTTTACTAAAACACTTAGAATTTTAACTACCCATATGTGTGGTTGTCCAAATTATTGGAAAAAATTCTTCTTCCACAAAATCGATGGAACCGCCATCGCGCATGTGCACAGAAATCCAATTCCAGTATTCGCAGAAGATTTTAAGAGGGTTCATGAAAGGCGGATATAGACACATGATACATTTACGTTAAAGCTAATATGATGTTTAATAAAAAAAAAAAGTTCGGAAATAACTGATTGATTGATTGATTCGAAACCAAAATTACATTTAGCACTGGTTTTTTTCTCGTTCTAATTCAACTCCGCACTCCGCAGACAACTATTGACAATGATATTGTGGATGTCAAATCAACAGCTATCGTCCTGAAACACATATACGTGTGATGCGAGACAATCTGACTGATTCGAAACCTTAGTTCCAACTTAATTATTTTCCTTCTGTTCAGTCTCCTGTCACCTAGGAAAAGAAAAAAACACTTTGACGCTCTTGCGTAATGTGCTGTCCTCGAACAAATTAATCTGCTCTTTTATGCTGCTCATTAGCATGGTTCTCCGGCAAATTTCATCTCATAAAGGTTGGCTGTTTCGTTAAGAAGATTAATTTTACGTGATGCAGACGATCTCCACCGTTGTGAGAACAAGCATGAAAAGGCGTGATGACATTCAGTACTTTTTCCGTCTCCAAAGCTGGACTAAAGTGAAATCCAAAAATTGTTTGTGGGAGTCATTAACAAAAACATTAGCAAGCAAAACATTCTCCACGTTGAAAAACTTAACTTTTAACCAAGTTTGTTTACAAATTCAACAATTTTGTTTAACTTTGGCATAGACGTTACGCACAAAACTGGGGCCATTTTACCTTGCGTCAGATATTTATTATTATATGAACTATGTTTTCGTATAGAAATGTAAATTCGACATGCACGTGATAATTTATATGATTCAAAATACATCTAATTTTATTCAAAGACATCGTTTCCTGAAAGTATGGTAAAATCTGATATTTCTTTAAAAAAATTTGTAATGCCATTGAATCTATAAATATACTGTAATTATTAAGGAATATGTTTTAATGAATTTATTTACTGAAATGATGTGATCAAAATGAAATTACAAAAGATAAAAGATACAAAAACAATAAGGATTTGAATATTACAGGTATACAATAAAATTCGGTGTTCAGCGGTAGGACCTGAACGGAACACATTAAATTGTTGGGACACATTGGTAGACATCGAAAAAATAACATAATTTCACACTGACTTTCTCAAGCAAGCAAGGTATATAATGTTTTCAAAGTCAAAGTTAAAAATAATGTGAGAGAAAGAGCGCAAACACCGGCTTTAAAACTGACTTTTTTTTCTCTTTCCGTTTTATTCCCAGCAGGCATAAATCACTGGTCACAGCAGTCGAACAACTTTATGAAAAACATTCTTTTTACACAATTTCTGATAAATTCGACAAAAAATAATACTCTAAAAACAAAATTCTAATTAAGAACTTTGCAGTAATATTGCTTTATAGTGTTACTTTATAAATCATATGGCCGCTTTGTCAAATTTCACAAGATGTTTTGCTCGATTCCATCGTTTTGGTACAGAAAACAGCAGTAAATGACCATCCGCACATCTTCAATTTTCATTATGAGGCCTTCCTTGGACGTTATACCGCCGGCATACTGAACATCTGTCCGCAATGTGATATGTACTTTTTATCGAACAAGCATACAAGCAATATATCGGCATAAGTTCTGAACGTTGTGAATTAAGCAATAACAAGGATTCGAGCGCATTTTCTGACAAATAAAAATGTCGAAAAATACGATACCGTTCTTCGTCGGCACATTTTGCTTTAATTACAAAAAAAACTGATTCCATAGTTTTGTCCCATACAGTCCCCGACGATGACATGGGGACCAAATTTTGGCTCGAGACCATTGTTCGGTACAGAATACAACAATAACTGAGCACCCAAACATGTTCAACTTCCTTTATGAGGCCTCATTACCTGGACTATGCCGCCGGTGTAATGAAGTATTTCGACCCCCATAAAATAATGACCCCCGGTCATTATTCTATAGAAAAAGTGACCCCCGGTCATAGTATTATGACCTCCAGATCATAGTACTATGACTCCCCCACGTGAAGTAAACTGAACTTCCCGAAGAATATTGACTCCCATAAAAAAACGACCCCCGGTCATTTGGTCAAATTTAGTGATAACTCATGTATCTAAGGCCTAATTGCTGCATTTTATGCCCCCACTCGGGGGAGGGGGGCATATAGATTTGCCCTTGTCCGTCCGTCCGTCCTTCCGTTTGACCATTAGCCCCAGATACCATCATTTGACACAGAAATTAGAGCATTCCGCAACGGGAAAAGGGATTCTATTTCTAGACGCAGTATCTTGGTGTATACATTTTTTTCAGGAAAATAACAATTCACAATACGTTCACAAAACACACCAGTGTCAATAATCCCTGCAAACTTCGGTATGAAGTAATTTTTCAGAAGAAAACTGCACAAGAAACTTCTAGCATAGAACTAAGTATTAATAGAAGTTGCAATACTTAGCAGTGGCAGTAAAGTACGGTAGCGGCAACAATAGAAAGTAGTAGTAGTAGTAGTGGCAATGGTAGTGGCAGTTGCAGTAACAGCAGCAGCAGCAGCAAAGGAATAAGTGACAGCAATAACAACAGCAGCAGGAGAAGAAGAGGTAGATGTACAAGACGTATTAGTGGAAGCAGGTATAGTAGTATCAGTAGTAGCAGTTGTAGTAGTAGTAGTAGAAGTAGTAGTAGTAGTAGAAGAAGAAGAAGAAGTACATGTAGTAATAGCAATAGAAGTAGCGGCACCAGTAGTAGTAGTACAATCAAAATGTTAACTATTGGCAATGGAGGGTATTAGAGTTGTAGATCTAGTAAAATTGTCCGTTAGGTTTGGTGGGGATCACTTTTTAATAGATATTATCGTCGAAAGTCTTTTTAGGAGCCGGTGTTTTACACGGAAAGAGTAACTTTTTTAAATAGAATAATGTCCGGGAATCGATATTGTATGAGAGTTCGAATGTAGTAATTTCCGCAGTGAGTATTTTACATGGAAGGAGTCACTTTTTCTATAGAAGAATAACAGGGGTCGTTATTCTATGAGATTCGAAGGGAGTCATCTTTAGGGAGTCAGTATTTTACTTGAAGGGGTCAGTTTTTCTATAGAATAATGACCGGGGGTTGTTATTTTATAGAGTTTTCAAAGGGAGTCAGTTTTTTATAAGGGGAGTCAATATTTTACAGGAAAGGAGTCACATTTTTTATAGAATAATGACCGGGGGTTCGTTATTCTATGGGGGTCGAAATACTTCATTACACCGGCACACTGAATTCTGTCGTCACCACAGTACTAGTATGTCCTATTTATTTAATTAACAAACATCCAGCAACGTATTGACATCGTTCAATGTGCTTTTTCAGCCTTCCTGAACTGTTTGAATTAAACAGTAACAAGGGTTCCAGTCTGAGAAGTACCATAATATCAATGTGTAACAGTTTAGACCGTTTTTCCTTGTCGGCACATCAAACTGATTTCACAGTGTATCTTATACCATCCCCGAAGATGACCGAAGCGGACCAGATCTTGGCTCGAGTCCATCGTTTTGGTAGAGTACAACAGCCTATTTTACGCGTGACACATTAAATGTAACCAAAGTTACGCTCTTTATACTTTTCAAACGAGTTTTCGAACTCTCGTTTCTACGGGCAAAATTTTGGCGAATAATCATATTCAGTATGTCATTTTGAAAATAACTGTGAATATGGATCAGCGCTAGTGATACAGCCGCTAATCTGTCGTGAAATGGAAGAAATAGACTCTACGTTACAGAGGAGTCCAATGTCTATTAATGGAGCAGTATGCACACTGAATACTTGTACCTGGTATTTTAGACTGCATTGTGTGTCAATGCAAGATAATTATTCAAATGTGTTTTTAAAGCTTTAAAATATACTGAAGTGATTGACTAAATAGAAATGCTAAAAACAGTAAGTCCATAAAGTCCCCTGGAAGAGCCTTAAATTTAGTATAGCTGTATTTAGAATAATTTTCCCGAAGTTCATGAATTCCATACAGGAACTAGGTTGTAGTGGGTGTCCTTGACTGGACTTCACTTTTCCAGTGCAGAATACAGAATTAACTGAGCACCAAACTATTTTAAATTCCGGTAGTTAGGCCTTCTTTGGACGTATGTAACCGGTATATTGAAAATCCGTCAACAGTTCAGTATGCCCTATTTCTCGAACAAACATCCCATAGCATATACTGATGCGGTTCAATGCGTCAAGCTCTCCTAGTCGTTGTAAAGAGCTTCTTCTCTTGTAAAACTAAAACTATAAAACCATTTTTCTTTACAAGACGTTATTTCTGACCTATACTGAGAGTACCTATTGAATGTATACAAGACGATTAAATTCCTGCATTACCTGAGCGGTAAAAGTCATGTTTGCTTCTCAGTGATATATTAGAACGAACGTTTTCTGTTTTCAGGTTGACAAGCGCGAAAATTGAACTGCCAAATATGAAGCGTTGCGAGCACGAGTTAACAGATCATTCAAGATGCCAATTCAAATGCGGAGTACCGAACAACAGTCGTATATGACTGAAACACGTTGTATAAACGAAAATGGTCATATCACGCTAGTTGGGAAGATTATTTTGAAGAAGGGTGAAGAAACGAAAATAAAGAATCTCAGATTTTCACTGCAGCCAATGTTCGTAAATCTTAAGGGAGGTACCTGGGAATACCTGTATCAGCATTATCGATGTACTACGAGGACAGGAACACCACCTGAAACTAAGATTATTCAGGAACCCCACTTTTGAAATTGACACAGATTTCATACATACATTCTGGCAATGATTTATAAAGTTGAAAAAATGGCCTCTAAAGTGTTCACAAAGATTTCTATGACTTGACCTAATGACCTAGTTTTCAAGTAACCCAGCTACAAATTTATCCTGGATTTCAAACAGACAACCATTCTGACCAGTCCCATAATGACCAGGAAGACAATGTGGCCTTTAGAGTGTTAACAATGTCCTATGACGACCTAGCTTTTGACCTAGATAATCCAGATTCAAACTTGACCTAGCTTTCATAGAGAGCAACATTCTGGCAAAAATTTATGAAGATAAAGTAGAAAACGTGGCCTTAGTGTTAACAAGATTATTCTTTGATTTGACCTTGTGACCTATTTTAAAACCTCATGCGACCAAGTTTTAATTCCGACTTTGATTTCAAGGATACAAATATTCTGACATCAAATACTAGTGTGAAAAAAAATGTTTTTCAATGATTTGAACCCGTGACCTAGTTTTAAGACCTCTGGTAACCAAGTTTTAAATTTGACCTAGATTTTATAGAGACAAACATTCTAACAAAGATTATGATGATCAGAAAGTCGCTCACTTGAAGAGGACCATAACCATCTTACCCTAAAATGGGCCAAACACCCCAAACTAAACAAATTTTGAAGAGGACCTTATATTGATGCCACAGGCCAGGTTTGATGAAGATCCACTGAATGGTTCACGATAAGTTTTCATTAAAATGTATACCATATTTACTTTTAGCCCTTGCAACCCCTAAAAGGGGCCAACTGCCCCCATTTGAACAAATTTGAGAGAGGACCTTATAATGATCCTACAAAGTCTGATGAAAATCCATCTTGCCATTCATTAGAAGTTGTTTAAGGTATTTTTAGTTTTAGCTCTAGCAGCCCCTAAAAGGGACCAGGTGTCCACAATTGAAAAATTTTGGTAAAGGGCCTTATAATAATGCAAAAAATCAAGTTTGATAAATATCCATCAAGCAGTTCATGAGAAGGTCTTTTGAAGGCTTAAAAGTAGGCATTTACATTTTTGTGCTGGGGGACAGACTGCCCCCATTTGTACAAATTTAGGAGAGGACCTAAAAATGATGCTACAGACCAAGATCCATCAAGCGGTTCATGAGTAGAAGTCTTTAAAAGTAATTTCCTTTTTTTTAGTTCTAGTGGCCTCTAAAAGGGGCATTTTAACAAAATTGGAAGAGGACCTTATAATGCCACAAACGAACTTTGATGAAGATCCTTCTAGTGGTTCATAAGAAGAAGTCATTTAAAGGTATTTCTAATTTTGGATCAAGCGGCCCTTAAAAGGGGCCAAGTGCCCCCATTTGAATAAAATTGGGAGAGGACTTATAATGATGCTATAGATCAAATTTTATGAAGATCCATTACGTGGTACATGAGAATAAGTCTTTTAAAGGCATTTATATCTTTAGTTCTAGTGGCCCATAAAAGGGGCTAAGTGCTCCCATTTGAACAAATTTGGGAGAGGACCTTATAATGATGCTATAGATCAAATTTGATGAAGATTCAGTAAGTGGTTCATGAGAAGCCCTTTCTATTTTTAGTTCTAGTAGCCCCTAAAAGGGCCAACTGTCCCCATTTGAAAACAAGAGCTGTCAGTGGACAGCGCGCTCAACTATTCTCAGTGCTTGATAGTATAATATAAGCTATGAGTAAAACTTTAACATTACAATAAGCATATTCTAAGTTGAAAAGGGACCATAATTCAGACAAAATGCTTGATAGAGTTGCCTCCCCCTTTTTACAGACTGAGGTCATGATGGTAAACAAGTATGCAAAATATGAAAGCAATATCTCAATGGACTTTGCAAATATTTGGGGTGGTACGCAAACTTTAACGTTTGTGTGATGCTCACGCTCAGGCCGGTGCGAGTAGGATAGCTCCCATATTCTTTGAATAGTCGAGCTAAAAATTTGTAGAGGACCTTATAATGCCACAGACCAACTTTGATGAAGATCCCTCTAGCGGTTCATGAGAAGAAGTCATTTAAAGCTATTTCTAATTTTTGGATCTAGCAGCCCCTAAAAGGGGCCAAGTGCCCCAATTTGAACAAACTTGGGAGAGGACCTTATAATGATGCTATAGACCAAGTTTGATGGAAATCCTTCAAGCCGTTCATGAGAAGAAGTTGTTTAAAGGTATTCCAAATTTTTGCTCTAGCGGCCCCTACAAGGGGTCCCCAAGGTGAATCATTTGAACAAACTTGATAGAGGGCTATGCCAGGATGCTACTGACCAAGTTTGGTGTAATTCTGACCAGTAGTTTCAGAGGAGAAGTTTTATTTATTTATTTATTTGGGTTTTACGGCGCACCAACACTGTATAGGTTATATGGCACCAAACAGGACTACAAATTTTGGTTCCACATCTCATTTACATCGAAATAAAAACATGAGTTATGGAATCAAAATTTGCATACCTTCTGGAATCAGAGTTACTGCAAAACCAAGTGTTAAGACCCTATTAGTCACCTCTTACGATCATGCAAGGGTAAGGCAGTGGTTCCAATTCTTTTCATATACAGATCGTCCCAGAACCAGAGGAGGAGATGTTTAAGTGAAAATGTGGATGCCGGACCATCCACCTATACTAATAGCTCACCCTGAACCTTTGGTTCAGGCGAGCTAAAATGTGGCTCTCGAGTGTATTTCTGAACTAATGTAATCAGGAGTTGAACCTGACCTAGATTTTATAGACACCAACATTCTCACAAAGTTTTAGATAGATCAAATGGAAAATGTGGCCTCTCAAGTGACAACGTTTTTCGATGGTTTAACCTAGAGACCTAGTTTTCTACCTCTGGTAACCCAATTTTTAAACTTGACCTAGATTTCGAGAAAAAACATTCTAGAAAAGAGTTAAGAAGATCAAACAGATAATGTGGCCTCTAGAATATTAACAATATTTTTCTAAGATTTGACCTAGTGGCCTAGTTTTTGACTGCAGGTAACTAAATTTTGATCTTTACCTAAAATTCTTAGAGACAAACATTCTGACAGTTTCATTAAGATGAGGTTGAAAAGGTGATCTGTAGTTGTTTACAAGTTTTTCCTACTAGCTGACCTAGTGACCTAGTTTTTGAACTCAGATGACCCAGTAATGGGTTTACGGGAGATGTTATTGAGGGTAATATTCTGACCAAGTTTCACTAAGACTTGGCTAAAATTCCGAGTGTTAACAGTCAAATTGTTGAAGACCCACCACGGACATGGGGTTATCACAATAGCTCCCAATGAGCATTTTGTGTTTCGGTGAGCTAAAAATTTCAGTCAAGGTAAACAAATGTAAGAAAAATTTCCATGTTTTATTGTTAAATAATAAACAAAGACATAATACATAAGACACGATGGAATATGAGTTTTCCGAATGAGCTTTTCTATAAGGTTTAGATCATTACATATCAGTGAAATACAATGTATACATCTTTTTGTATTATTGCAAATTGTTAACAATTTTTAAGTATGAAATTGCAGACTAGACAGCCATCATCCACATGCAAAACAATAAGCCAGCATCAGCAGTGTTCTACAATACACAATTATGAACTTTGCTACTACCATATTATAATTTTAGTTCACCTCATTTAGACACATTGATATAAGATACCATGTACATGTCATTTAGATATGTGTATACAATATACAGTGTATAGAATACAGAAGCCAATATTCAAATCAGCAGACCAGAAAATATGAAGATATCACATTTTTCTGGGCTGTGAACTTGAAAATATTCACCTATTTAAGAAGTTGAAAACTTAAGACCTAAATATTCTGAAAATAACTATTGAATAGAACTGTTCAATTAGTAGCAATTAAGCAAATATAGAACACCTAAATAGCTAAACAACTTGAAAAATCAAACCAGTTCACCATAAAAACACTAAATTCTAACTTGTATATAATGAATTTTCTTACATGTATTTATTTCATTGCATAACATAAGCTGTTTATTCCTACAAAGTCACTGATTTCAAATCATCAGTAACATTTCTTGTCCAATAAAACCTGACACACCATTCTGCATGTGAATGACAGTTACATACATCAGAATTGCCTATATTTGTATCAAAAGGTCAACTGATTAGGGTTCAAACATGTATTGTTATACTTGGAATTTAAACAGGTCAGATTAAGTGTATTTAGAATTAACAGCAAGTAAAAATTTGTTTACAACAGTCTCACAACAGAATGAATTTTGATTTAGAAATCAGTACCTCAGATGGCTTAATGTTGATACAGTATAAAGCATAAATATTACTTATATTTACATATCCAGGGCTTCATAAAACACATTAAACAGTATCGCTATCAAAACAACTGACAAAATCTTGACAGCACGCAAATCTTCTCTATAGCGAGATTACAAGTTCTATTTCATTAAGATTGTATGAATACAACAATTAAGCAAAATAGTAAACATATCTCTAAGTGGTATAAACAAAGCACACACAAAACAGTTCTTTAACATGTAAGTATTGTGACCTTTGATAGTAGCTAAATCCCTTGTATTCATTTTCCCTAGAAAATGCTCTAAAACATAACTAACTTATTTATTGTTAACTATCTTCATTTTCATAAATGCATTCATACGTTTTTCAAGCACAACACATATTGTAAATATGAAGACTCCCAGAGATATAAATTAGGGCATGCAAATTTCTGTCTGATATTATCAAAATCAATTACGACTGTGTCCATGTAGTAACTGTTTAAAGAACACAAAATGTCAATGCCAGCAGTGAGACAATATAAAGAATATTCACAACAAAAGGTGGAATACAGCAAAAATAATGTAAATCTAGTCTAACGTTTAAATAAACCAATGTGCATCTTGAAAGCTTAAATCAAAAACATTGAAGTTGAAACTTTTCCTGACCTTTGTGTAACAATACTTAAATTTTATACCAATAGTAAAATAACCCTTCCCATGTGAAGAAACACAAAACTTAAAACTAACCACAATAAGTTGACAAGCCACTTTTCCAGTCAATGACTTACTGGTAGCATTGTTTCTTTAATACGAAATTCAATAAAATGAGAAGTACAGATCTGTCTTTATCTAAAGAACTCAAATACTTTTTTTCATTTAAACTTTCTTCTGACAATATAACCCGGTCATATATTACCTATAATTGTACTGTTCTGTACATGAAATTAGTGTAAAACTGGTATGATACATTAATATTTTGCAAAAAAAATTCATAATCCTTAATGGTAAAAGTTGTTTCTGAATTTAAGGAACATATCGATGTCTGTTGCTGTTATCAGTTACAATTTCAGAAGGTATGTGATCTAAATAAAAACTTACACTGAATACTCGTTTAGACTTTCTTAAGTTAAAACAATCCTCCATTCAGAAATAAGATAAACAGTAACAATGGAAGATTTACAGCAAGTATTTAAAGCCTAACAGTCTAAAAAGTTGGCAGCCATAAGTAACTCGAGTGCAATTTCGGGTGCAATAGGGAACTCTGGAATCTCTGTTGAACTGTTGGTATATCGTACTTTGTATGTGAAATACATGCACACCTTCTGTAAAACATGTGATCTGAAATAAATCAAAAACTAACAAAATGAACATATAAACATTCAATACCGCCACTAAATGATCCAATGTAATAAATAGGATGGACTAAATTTTACATACTGCAGATAGGAAAGATAAGTTTTGTATCTCAGTAAGCAGTAAGAACAACATACAGCCACTTTCTGTCAAGTGTTCCATACAGAATATTGCAAGTGACAATTCATGAACAAAGCTAACTCCTGGCTGTACCTGTGGTAAGACAGCAGATTATGTAGTCTAAGGGAAGTAACTTCAAACTTCTGGTATAATTTACATGAACAATTCAATAAGATTATCTGTTCACTGGCTTTATTTCTGATACAGATACAAGATTAAATCAGTTGTCTATTCAAACAAGTGCCTTTATAAATAGATTATTCTGACCTGAATAACCTGCTGTCATTTTGACAGTTTCCATTTCACCATAAAGATTTTAAGATTATTACTTATTATTATTATTATACCAGATTTATATAGTGCCCTTTTCATGTTCAATTTCACATTCAAAGGTGCTTTACATAGTTATCATGGTAATAAATCTTTTACATGGATTTGCAAAGCAGCCACCAAAAACAGATTTACTTGTTTCACTTGACCTTCAGTTTTGCCTAGCAACTTGACATATGGGAGTATTAGCCCTTCATGTGCTTTTATTTTTTGTACTTCAGCTTTTTTACTTTTATAAGACAAAAAAAGGTAAAACAAATACTTACGGTATTTCTCTAAAATTTATTTCATTTGTTTCGTTTTCAGCAAACTGACCTGCAATAAAAACAGTAATTTATTTTAGCCAACCGGACAACAACATTACATATATAAACTGTCAAGAAATACTACTATAAATATATTTTTTCAAAGTATGTTCAAAATTTCAGGATCCTGCAGATTTTAAATTTAATACGTTACATTTTAAGATTTTCAACACAACCGTCACAGCTTTAATACCTCATTTCTCCCCTCTTTTAACACCCAGATATTCCAAAATTTCATTACTTTTTTTATGATTAACTTTAAATAATATTTTTCTTTATGAACAGTAATATACAATGTTTGTAAAAACATAATAAATCAAAATAAACAATATCTTATTCAATTATGTATTCTCTGACCAGTATGAAGTGTGCTAATCAAGAAAACTTTCCAAACCTTAGAAGGATCAGGTTTATTGAAAGACTGCTTTTGGAGTATAATATCATATGATAAACATCTTAGTCACTGCATTTGAAACTGCTCTGAAGATGTGACATACCTGGCCCACTCAACATGGCTTTAATTGTGCCAGAGGTAAGAGCATGATCTCTTTTCACAATAAACTCATGACCATCTGATGATACCAGCTTCACGTACATAGCATCTGGCCCCTCACAGCCCCCATACACCTTCTCTTCATCCCCTTTGTCTCCTTTCTCATCGGACATGGTTTATATGTGTTTTCACCCCACCTCTGAAAATATAAAGATCAAATGCTCATTTACCTTACAGAATTTCATGTAGTTAGTTTATACTAATTTGTTTTAGCTGGATTGTAATGAAAGCTTCAAGCTTATTGGAACCAGTAATGGTTTCATATGAGAGGTCATGGTCGTGAACACAGTGGGGCTCTTTACAGAATTTAAGCATTGTTCATCCAGAACTTGTAATTTAGTTTCAGTATAGATTACACAGTTACATAGATTTGATGCTGAAATTTTGTTATACAGTAAAAAGAAGCATACTTCCAAACTCCATTTTCGTGCTTTTCTGCAATCTGACGTTCAAATAAAAAAGGAAATGTTTAGACCTATGCCATAAAGCAGAACTACTTAAAGTCAACTATTTAGATTTCTGTTAATGCTTCTGGATTCAGCGGAGGAATTCTAAACTGAATTGGTACTTTTTTTTTACATCATTTGTCTACCTTTCTTAAACAAAAATTATTATGAAAACAAGAGGACCATGACCATCCATGTTGTACCACAGAAAAGTGGTCTCGGGTTTTCCCTACGGCCAAAAATAAAAAAGTTACTAAAAATAAGCTATTTATAGTAACATAAAAGGGAAGTAATTAATACAAAAAATTATTGTAAGTGAACAAAAGAAGGATCTGCCATAAATCTGTTGACATAAATATAATTTCAGATCAGTATCTTCATTAGTTACGGAGATATACCTATTTTAATTTGAAATAAAGAGAGGTAATTTGACATAAAATCAGTCCATAGTTATCTACCCAGATTGTCTCAGTCCAACTAATGACAATAATGAAATTTTAAGTAAGTCCTATAAGTACTTACTGATATAAATCCATTTTGATTACAATCAGGGGAGGTAATCAGATATAAAATAACTGGAACGTACGACTGGATCTGATTCATCATGGAATCCAAGATTTATTGTTGTTGAAGATATTTTGGAGGTTTGTATCAAATAAAACCTTAAATGAAGTCTCTATATGGCTGCAAAAGCCAAAATAGCCAATTTTGGACCTTTAAGAGGCCATAACTCTGGAACCAATGATGGAATCTGGCCAGTTCAAGAAAGGAACCAAGATCTTGTGGTGATACAAGTTATGTGCAAGTTTGGTTAAAATCAAATCATAAATGAAGCTGCTATTGTGCAGACAAGGTCAAAATAGCTAATTTTGGTCCTTTCAGGGGCCATAACTCTGGAACCCATTATGGGATCTGGCCGGTTCAAGAAAGGAACCAAGATCTTATGGTGACACAAGTTTTGTGCAAGTTTGATTAAATTCAAATCATAAATGAAGCTGCTTTGTGCAGACAAGGTCAAAATAGCTAATTCTGGCCCTTTCAGGGGCCATCACTCTTGAACCCATAAAAGAATCTCGCCAATTAAAGAAAGGAACCAAGATCTTATGGTGATACAAGTTATGTGCAAGTTTGGTTAAAATAAAATCATAAACGAAGCTGTTATTGTGCAGACAAGGTCAAAATAGTTAATGCTGGCCCTTTCAGGGCCATAACTCTGGAACTCATAAAGGAATCTGGCCAGTTTAAGAAAGGAACCAAGATCTTATGGTGATACAAGTTGTGTGCCAGTTTGGTAAAAATCAAATCATAAATAAAGCTGCTTTTGTGCAGACAAGGTCAAAATAGCTAATTTTGGCCCTTTCAGGGGCCATAACTCTGGAACCCATAATGGGATCTAGCCAGTTCAAGAAAGGAACCGAGATCTTATGGTGATACAAGTTGTGTGCAAGTTTGGTTAAAATAAAATCATAAATGAAACCACTATTGTGCAGACAAGAAATTGTTGAAGCAAAGACGGACGCACGAAGGGTGATCACAAAAGCTCACCTTGTCACTATGTGACAGGTGAGCTAAAAAACAACAACAATACATCAAAACCACTGAAATTAGAGTCGCAGAAATATGTCACAAAACAAGAAACGCTCATTTGTTGACAATCATTCAGTCTGAATAAAACTTTTTTCTATCTGTGATAACTTGAATGTCATATTTATACATGATAATTATCTTCATTCTCTTATTTTCTTGCTGCTTTGAAACCTCAACACATGATATTGCATGTTACCAGACAGCACTAAGTTTTGATCATACTTCATCTAACAATGAGCTTTGCAATATTGTAAAATTCTATAATAAAGCTGGAAAATGAAAGAATGACTAAACTGACATTTTGTCTAACGAAAGAGAAAAGAAAGATTATTGGCTTGGCAATATTTCAATGATAAGCTTAAAACGATGGGATGAAAACAACTAATGGTCCGTGCTCACCACTGGCTGTTTTAAGGAATCAAGAATCATAAAATGCACACTGGCTGTGTATTTCACACCTTTCCAAGCAGCGACACATGTCAGAAATAAACAGCAGGACGTTATTATCAATAGCTGCTCAGATGGTAATGGGAAGCAACTCGGTGGGTAACCGGGGTTGAAACTTGTTTGAATTTAGTACTGAAACGACAATTTTCGTAAATTTATTTGCTACGTTTTCTTAAAAACTACCAAGCTTGCGAGTTCATCTGCCTCATCAATGACTTGTTTAAACAGAATTATTTTGGGGACCGTTAGGGAATATGGTGTACTAAAGTGTACAAAAAAAGTGTTTCATGGAGAACCCATTTATATAAAAGATTAGAACGGGTGAATTTGTCAAAAGCTTAAGCAGGGCTTAAGTTAGGCTTAGATTTTAGATAGAAGTCACTTCTCCCTCAGCAAAGATTAGGGAAAAGTGGAGAGATCTTAGGGAGAAGCGGAGATTTTGGTGCCACAACATGCTAAACAAAAAGAACGTAAATAAACTTGTAAATGTTTTTATATAATTGCCTGTTTTTGTTTAAGTCTATTAAAGTAAATAACAAAAAAAAAGAGAGAAAAGAAATCAAGCTTCCAGTGCTAACTGCATTAAAAGTTAATCATAAAAACCCATAAAAGCATTTAGCAGTCTATTTTAATATTATTAAATGTGTATAAAAACCCTATTATTTGCACATAACATTTCCCTATTATTATGTAATAATATTTTGTAAGACTACTAGGGGATGTGCTCCAACCCTTATGGAGCAAATAAATGGGGTAACCTTTTAGGGCCCGAAAAAAAAATGCGTATTGCACTGGCCCTGAATTAAATACTTGTTAACAGCAGTGACGTCACATGAAATAAACATGTTCCTTTGATCCAGCTGGTGTTGGCATGTATTAAAAGAAAAAGGTGTCCAACAGGTTTAACCCAGTTTCTGATGCAGGTGTCAAAATGTGCGCAATTTTCAGTTAAGTTATTTTTGTCACGGTAAGTGTCTAACTCTAGGTATTTTAAAGTAGATGGATTTAACAGAATTAATTGTGGTAAGATACTTTTAAAAGGACAAAAGAGAATGTATAAGTTAATGTAATATCAATCCCTACTGCTTAGTTTATAGACACAAAGTGATGTAACCACCTTCGCACTTCTGGGGAAAGTTTTATGTGTAGTGCTTAAATTATGTCATAGTGTATAATGCCTTGCAAATTGTCAACAGGCAAATAATGGGTATCACCATAATAGTAAAAAATCGGGTGAGTTGGATTTCGCTTTGATGTCAGATTAAAGCAAAGTTGCGAGTACCAGAGTGACTATTTCCCTCAAGTCGCCCCCTAGCTCAATCCCTGCTAAGAGAAGTCCAGAAGGACAGGAACAGTTCTGTTGGCCTTCGCTCAATGATTTTCTAAGACTATCAGAAAATTCAAGGAGTCGAGCTTCACAATCGGAATCCATGCTGCAAATCATAAAGGATGTTATGTCTGGTAAAGTAAGAAGGGAGATAAGATGAGACTGTGCTCGTTAAGCTTGCATAGAATTTCAAGGAAATGAGCCTGTAATTTGCTGGGTTGCTTGTGTCACCATTTCTAAAACAGTGGTGCCACACTGGTTTTGGTTCAATCAGACAGAAGAGAACCAGTACATCTATAGGGACTTTTGATAAGACAGAAAATACAGCAATTTCTTCCCTCATTTCATCTCAGACAAGAGATTTGCTTAGATCATGACCAGTAGCTTTAACCGAGGATAACTTTTTTTGCATGCAAGTTACTATCTCGGAAACTGATGCAGATATTGGATTGAAACTTCCGTACATGTCTCCAGTGATGCAAAGGAAGGTCAAAGCATCAATTCTCATAACCTTAATTTTGGACAAGTTATGCCCTCTTTCTTGTGCACAGATATTGTTGTGTTTGCATGCAAGTTGCTATCTCCAAAACTAATGGGGGCATTGGGTTAACATTTTTCACATGTCTTCAGGTTTGTAAAGCAAGGTAAGAGCATCAAGTTCCGTAACACTTACTTTAAATTTGGCAAAGTTATGTCCCTTTTTTGTAGTAAGAAAGCGAGGGTTAAAATTTTACCATCAAGTTGCTCTTGTCAAAAGGGCGGTACTGGGTTGAAAACTTCTTATATCTATTCAGGGTTTTAAAGCAAGATCATAAAATCAAGTCAAATAATCCTTGAATCATTATTTCAGTTCTAGAACGAAAATCAGTCATATTGAGAATTGCCTTCGAATAGTGGAGCGTGCTGTCATTGTTCTTTTAAAACCTTTTACTTTCTTCTAAATGCAGAGTAACTTTGATATGCTGTTTTGGCATTCATGCCCCCATCTGTAAATATTGCTGAATAGGACAGAGGTTGAGAAATCTGCTTCTTACAGCAACATCCATGTCAAGCATATTTCGAGGGTTCTCTATCTGATTCTTAAAGCTTGTAAGTTTTCTTTCTAGGTTCACAAGGGACAACTTTGAGAAAAACATCTAGGCTTAAGAACACAAAATGAGGGATAAGGACAAATAATCCACAAAAGAAGCCACACATTGATGTTGAAGTTATAAGTAAAAAATTCAACCTCCCTACTTGCTGACAAACAGTCTTTCCACAGACACATCTGGTACTGTTGTCTAGTTAGCTCAGTAGTTGAGGCACTGTACTGCCGGTCCAAAGGTCACGGGTTTGATCCGGTTAGCAAAGAATTTCTTTCCATGGCCATTTGCAATCTACCTCAGTTCATACGAATGTAGAGCTGTCAGTTCCTTATGAAAGTGTACTGGTAAGTCACTTAGGTTGCTAAGCTTGCCAGAAAGAGAGAGAACATTTGTTACCATTAGTGACTGTCAGTCATATGTGGCAATAAGATTGTTGGAAATAGTTTTGAACCCAATTGAACAAGGCAGTCTGAACGACAGCTAAATCCCATGCCACTGCTATGGATAGTCAAAGGGTAAACCTTTGATTTTAGCTGTGACCTTGACCTTGAACTGACATGGCTGACTCATGAATTCTGCACAACGTCTTGATGAGGTGATCATTTGACCAAAGTTTCATGAAAATCCTTCAAGGGGTTTAGGAGATACAGAACTGAAACCTTTGACCTTCAGTTGTGACCTTGACCTTGAGTTGACATGGCTGACTCATGAGTTCTTTATGAGGTGATCATTTGACCCAAGTTTGATGAAAATCCTTCAAGGGGTTTAGGAGATACATAGTGGACACCAAATGGAAGGCTCAAACCTTCTACCCTTAGTTGTGACCTTGACCTTGAGCTGGCATGGTTGACTCAAAATTTCTGCACATCGTTCTGATGAGGTAATGATTTGACCCAAGTTTTATAAAATTCCTTCAAGGGGTTTAGGAGATATAGAGCGGACACGAAATGGAAGGCTCAAACCTTTGACCTTCAGTTGTGACCTTGACCTTGAGCCGACATGGCTGACTCATAAGTTCTGCACATTGCCTTGATGAGGTGATCGTTTGACCCAAGTTTGATGAAAATCCTTCAAGGGGTTTAGGAGATATAGAGTGGACACAAAATGGAAGGCTCAAACCTTTGACCCTAAGTTGTGACCTTGACCTTGAGCCGGCATGACTGACTCATGGGTTCTGCACATCGTCTTGATGAGGTGATCATTTGACCCAAGTTTTATAAAATTCCTTCAAGGGGTTTAAGAGATATAGAGCGGACACAAAATGGAAGGCTCAAACCTTTGACCCTGAGTTGTGACCTTGACCTTGAGCTGGCATGGCTGACTCATGGGTTCTGCACATTGTCTTGATGAGGTGATGACCCAAGTTTGATGAAAATCCTTCAAGGGGTTTAAGAGATATAGAGCAGACACAAAATGGAAGGCTCAAAACCTTGACCCTGAGTTGTGACCTTGACCTGAGCTGGCATGGCTGACTCAGGGTTCTGCACATCGTCTTGATGAGATGATCATTTGACCCAAGTTAGATAAAATTCCTTCAAGGGGTTTAGGAGATATAGAGCGGACACCAAAAAGGCAGGCTCAAACCTTGACCTTGAGTTGTGACCTTGACCTTGAACCGACAAGGCTGACTCATGGGTTCTGCACATCGTCTTGATGAGATGATCATTTGACCCAAGTTATATAAAATTCCCTCAAGGGGTTTAGGAGATATAGAGCGGACACAAAATGGCAGGCTCAAACCTTTGACCTTGAGTTGTGACCTTGACCTTGAACCGACAAGGCGACTCATGGGTTCTGCACATGTCTTGATGAGTGGATCATTTGACCCAAGTTTGATGAAAATCCTTCAAGGGGTTTAGGAGATATAGAGCGGACACAAAATGGAAGGCTCAAACCTTTGACCCTGAGTTGTGACCTTGACCTTGAGCTGGCATGGCTGACTCATGGGGTCTGCACATCGTCTTGATGAGGTAATCATTTGATCCAAGTTTTATAAAATTCCTTCAAGGGGTTTAGGAGATATAGAGCGGACACGAAATGGCAGGCTCAAACCTTTGACATTGAGTTGTGACCTTGACCTTGAGCCGACATGGCTGACTCATAAATTCTGCACATCGCCTTGATGAGGTGATCGTTTGACCCAAGTTTGATGAAAATCCTTCAAGGGGTTTAGGAGATATAGAGCAGACACAAAATGGAAGGCTCAAACCTTTGACCCTAAGTTGTGACCTTGACCTTGAGCCGGCATGACTGACTCATGGGTTCTGCACATCGTCTTGATGAGGTGATCATTTGACCCAAGTTTTATAAAATTCCTTCAAGGGGTTTAGGAGATATAGAGCGGACACAAAATGGCAGGCTCAAACCTTTGACCTTGAGTTGTGACCTTGACCTTGAACCGACAAGGCTGACTCATGGGTTCTGCACACTGTCTTGATGAGGTGATCATTTGACCCAAGTTTGATGAAAATCCTTCAAGGGGTTTAGGAGATATGGAGCGGACACGAAAGTGTTACGGACGGAAGGACGGACGGAAGGCTGGAAGGACGGACGCAGACCATTCCTATAATCCCTCCGCCATGGCGGGGGATTAACAACATCAAGAACTGGTACTTGGTCTTTTAAAAGTCAGACTAGCATTTAGCACATTTCATGGCTGTACTATGTACAAAGTTTGAAAAAAAGCATACTGTTTGTTACATGCTATTTGTGAGCATGGTGAATTCAGTTATGTCATTTTAAACAAAGACATTTTCATTAAAAAAAAGAAATTCATTAGCATGGGGGGGGGGGGGGGGGGGGGGGGGGGGCGAACAGAGACAGCAGAGTTGAGCTTATTCATTTTCGTAACATATTGCTTCAATGGACATGGTGATATCAACGTCCCTGGCTAAAGGTTGTGGATTCGATCACCTGTCAAGATATACAAAAGTAGTTGAAAATGGTAAATGTATCAGCAACTGTCCCTGGCATTCAGCTCAAATGTGGAAAATGGATTCTCTCACACCTGCGTGGCATGGTTACCGTCCAGAGTGATTATTATGCCCAGTGTCCTATAAATGGGTCTTGGCAAACAGTGCAGACTGAACACCGCAAAACAGATCATGTGATCAGGGTCTACACTGTTTCCTTAAATGAATTTCAGTCACAACAATGATTGTTACAGTTCAGAAGCTTTTGAACTGTTAGCGTATATGTAACGTTCCCCATCATTTTCAGTTACTCGATAAAGCGTTCGGACTACAATTGTTACTCTTGTCACTCAGGTGAACTCGGGTGATCTAGCCAGAGTTACACGGGTTTGTATGCCAAATGTGCCCACTGTGGCTTTTTTTTAAAACGGAAACTTAAAAACGGTGATAGAGTATAATACTCTGTGTAAATATCGATAAAATGTGGCCGTAGGCCACTACCATAGAATACCGGAAATCAATGAGTGACCCGATCCGGCAATTTCAAGAATTTATTTTCATTTTGTCTGATTTATTTTAAGCCTTATTTTTTTTGTAAAGCAAAATTACTGACAGAATGTTTTCAAGGCGTGAACGGTCAAATTCAAGCAGTTTTTTTCAAAATCCAAGTACTTTTCCAGGTTTTGTAGGGTTTTGTCATTTTCAAGGAGTTTTCAAGGACTACCATCGAATTAAAGGACTTTTCAAGACCTGTGCGAACCCTGGGAAGGCTAAGTGGACAGTTATATAGAGCACACGGAATTTGCTGAGGCTATACTCTGATAAGGTTTAAGCCTTCAAAATTAAAGTGAGGAGTGTAGTGATTCGAAGCTTCTGGTAAACCTGGAGCCCGGTTAGCTCAGTTGGTAGAGCACCCAACTTGCAAGGAGGTTGTAGGTTTGAGTCCTACACTGGGAACATGATTTTCTCACCAAAATACAACAAGACATTCCAGGCAAGCACACAGTGTGAAAAATGAATATAATCGGCACAACGGTCAATGCGAATAAAGGTATCTGCACGACCGTCGTATGGTCCTATGGATAACGTAAATAACAAAGGAACACCGAATAAATCATGATGATTCGAACTGGCAGAAAAAAAGATATATAAAGATTAAACAAAAAAATGTTAAATATCCTGGGGAAAAAATATTTTTATTGATAAGTTAACCCTTAGAGTATTTATGTTTTACACACATTTGGTAGCCTTTACGAGATAAAGGGACGTTTTCACAAACAGTTTCTTTTACTTTTACGGTTAATTGATTATTAAACAGTTTCTTTTACTTTTACGGTTAATTGATTATTAAACAATCAGTTTGGTGCCGATTATCATTATATCTTGTTAAAAATTATTATGCTTAATTTATTTTTTTTTCTGCTGAATTTCAAATAGAATTCATTTAAGGGTTACAGGCACTCATTTATCTGTTATCAACAGTTTATTTTACAACAAACTTATCGGCACAGAACAGGCTTGTCTAGAGGTACGGATCCTAGTTGTATAAATAAACGTCGGACTTCAATATTTTATGATTTTGACATTTCATATAGTCCGACGTTTTATCGAAAGTATGAATTTCCCGATAGAGCTTTCCTCAAAAGTTCTTGCGGAAGGTTTTACAAGTTCACGGTAGAAGTGACTTGAAAGCGATAGCTAAATACCAACAATGGACAAAGAAACCTAATTTACACATCCATTGAACAGTACTGTCTTACTGAATATATTGAAGATCAGTCCGCACTTTGAAAATAAAATTTACATCCATTCACTTTCACAACACAACACGAAACTGTCAAATCTTCTTTATTATAAAGAATAATTTTAGACGAAAAAATATTCTCACGGTCGGATATGAAAAACAAGAAACGCGGCAATGCCACAAAACCAGGTTTTCAACACTTTTCATAAGAATAAACAAGAGTGCCAGAATGTCATAATATACGCCCATCACAGCAAATTTCTTTACTCTAGCACCTGTATTTGCATTTTGTGGTTGTTTAGTAATCATTGTAATTCCTTTGTTTTTCTAAGTCCACAAAAAAACTCCTTACCAGGTAGATATACCTGAAAATACACCTAAAATTAGAAAGTAACAACTATGTTGTACCACAGAAAAGTGGTCTTGGTTTTTCCCTACGGTCAATTATAAAAAAGTTACAATATAAGTTATTTATAGTAACAACTAAGGGAAGTTAATCTTAAAAAAAACAAGAGTGCAAGAATGTCACAATATACGCCCGTCACAGCAAATTTCTTTACTCTAGCACCTGTATTTGCAAATGGAATTTTAACTTTGTGGTTGTTTAGTAATAACTGTAAGTGTTTTGTTTTTCTAAGTCCACAAAAAAACTCCTTACCAGGTAGAGATACCTTAAAATACACCTAAAATTGGAAAGTAACATCTACGTTGTACCACAGAAAAGTGGTCTTGGTTTTTCCCTACGGTCAGTTATAAAAAAGTTACAATATAAGTTATTTATAGTAACAACTAAGGGAAGTTAATCTTAAAAAAAATAAAAAAATTGTAAGTCCTCACAAAAATCTTTACCAGGTAGAGACTGGTCAAAATACACCTCAAAATTGGATGTAGCATGCATATTGTACTACAGAAAAGTGGTCTCGATTTTTCCCTATGACTAGTAATGAAAAAGTTACAATATAAGCTATTTATAGTAACAACAAAGGGAAGTTATTCGAAAGAAGGAACTGCGCATGACACTTCGTCTCATGATGGTGTATAATTGTGTCAAGTTACATCAAAATCCCTCCATGCATGAAGAAGAAATGCTTCGGACAAAGTCATTCTTGTATCTGACCTTTGGCCTCTAAGTGTGACCTTGACCTTAGACCTAGGGACCTGGTTCTTGCGCATGACACTACGTCTCGTGGTGGTGAACATTGGTGCCAAGTTATATCAAAATCCCTCTATGCATGAAGAAGAAATGCTCCGGACAAAGTTTTCATTCTTGTATCCTTTGACCTCTAAGTGTGACCTTGACCTTAGACCAGGGACCTGGTTCTTGCGCATGACACTCCGCCTCATGGTGGTGAACATTGTGCCAAGTTATATCAAATCCCTCATGCATGAAGAAGAAATGCCCCGGGACAAAGTTTTCATTCTTGTATCCTTTGACCTCTAAGTGTGCCCTTGACCTTAGACCTAGGGACCTGGTTCTTGCGCATGACACTCCTTCTCATGATGATGAACAAGGTGCCAACTTTCATCAAAATCCTCTATGCATGGAAGAAGATATGCTCCGGACAAAGTCATTCTTGAATTTGACCTTTGACCTCTAAGTGTGACCTTGACCTTAGACCTAGGGCCCTGGTTCTTGCGAAATGACACTCCGTCTCATGATGGTGAACAACGTGCCAAGTTTCATCAAAATCCCTTCATGCTGAAAGAAGATATGCTCCGGCCCAAGGTCTGTGGACCGCCCCCGCCGCCCGCCCCCCCGCCAACCAGGGGCGTTCCAAAATTTTAAACGCCCCGTTTTTCAAACGGGCGTATAAAAAAAAAAAAATACAAAAAAAAAAAATTGTAAGTCCACACAGAAATCCTTACCAGGTAGAGATTGGTCAAAATACACCTCAAAATTGGATGTAACATGCATGTTGTACTACAGAAAAGTGGTCTCGATTTTTCCCTACGTCTAGTAATGAACTAGAACTGTCACAGGAGTGACTCATACCCCCCCCATACGGTCTTGTCACAGAAGGATGGCAACCATAAGAATCTTAAAAATACTTTGGAGACTTCATCCTGGGCTTCCACATATAAGTAATCTAGTATAATACTGTATAGTAATACTAGTAAATATATTAAATCTCTAATATTAGAGATACACTAAAGTAAATTTTTAAAAAAGTGTTAACCGACCCATGTTACCACAGAAAAATGTTTTTACTTTTATATAGGACTTATAATAAAAAGTTAGAAAAATACCTAAAATATATGAAAATCAAAAAAATAGGATTTCTAAAAATAGACTAATTCCTGGAATTTAAGGGAAGAAACTCAGTACAAAAGTTAAAAAAAGGTTTACTTCCCTTGGCTCTAAGCCAATCAGAATGAGATATAGTGAAAATACATCAAAGTTAACCTTAAATTCTAGTAAAATGGGACCAATTCAAGAAAAATTAGTGTCGAGTTATGCTCTTGTGTCACATGATGGGGTGATGAGGTGGAACATCTATTTTAAGTCTGAAATCAAATCCATTCAGTTTGTAACGAGATATAGTGAAAATACACCAAAGTTAACTTTAAAATTCTAAGAAAAAGGGACATAATTCATGAAAAATTTGGTGTCAGAGTTATGCACCTTGTGTCACATGATGTGGGTGATGAGGTGGAACATCATTTTTAAATTTGAATCAAATCCATTTGTAATAATTGAGATATAGTGAAAATACATCAAAATCAAACCTTAAATTAAAGTAAAAGGGGACATAATTCATAAAAATTATTTTCAGAGTAGCACCCTTTTGTCACATCATCTGGGTGATGAGGTGGAACAAACTATTTTAAGTTTTAATCAAATCCCTTTAGTAATAACTGAGATATAGTGAAAAAACAACAAAATTAACCTTAAATTTAAGTAAAAGGGGACATAATTCATGAAAACTTGGTGTCAGAGTTATGCACTTGTGTCACATGATGTGGGCACAGATGTGGTGATGAGGGGGGGAACATCCATTTTAAGTTTGAATCAAAACCATTCAGTAGTAACTGAGATATAGTGAAAATACATCAAAATCAAAACCCTTTAAAATTTTAAGTAAAAAGGGGGATAATTCATAAAAAATGTGTCCAGAGTTATGCACCTTGTGTACATGATGTGGGTGATGAGGTGGAACATCTATTTTTAAATTTGAATCAAAACCATTTAGTAATAAACTGAGATATAGTGAAAATACAACAAAATTAACCTTAAATTCTAAGTAAAGGGGACATAATTCATGAAAACTTGGTGTCAAAAGTTATGCCCTTGTTGTCACATGATGTGGGTGATAAGGTGGAACATGTATTTTAAGTTTGAATCAAATCCATTTGGTAATAACTGAGATAATAGATTTTGGGACGGGACGGGACGGGACGCGACAAAACTGACTCCTATATACCCCCCTCAAACATGTTTGGTGGGGGTATAAAAAGTTACAATATAAGCTATATATAGTAACAACAAAGGGAAGTAATTCTAAAGAAGGGTACTGCGCAAGACACTTTGTCTCATGATGGTGTATAATTTGCCAAGTTACATCAAAATCCCTCTATGCATGAAGAAGATATGCTCCCGACAAAGTTTTCATTCTTGTATCCTTTGACCTCTAAGTGTGACCTTGACCTTAGACCTAGGGACCTGGTTCTTGCGCATGACACTCTGTCTCATGATGGTTAACAATTGTGCCAACTTTCATCAAAATCCCTGTAGAAGATATATGCTAACCCTAACCCTATTTTTAGTAACAATGACCTTGACCTTGATCCCAGAAATCCCAAAATCAATCCCAAGCTACAACTTTATATAAGTTTTCTATACACCAAGTTTCATCATGATAGCTCATTCCTAACTTAAGTTACTGACCGGAAACCCTTTTTCTATTTTAAGTAACAGTGACCTTGACCTTGAGATATAGTGAAAATACATCAAAGTTAACCTTAAATTCTAAGTAAAAATCTAATAACTCAGGTTTTCAACGTTAAAAATGTTAATTAGTTGTAAAGTCATATCAAAGCAGTTTAAAAGGCTAGTCCACATGCGTTCGGCGTTAAATAATGGCCGCAGATTTTTTACAAGTGTCGTAGGCTAAACGTATTTGTTTTCATCTAAGCATGTATAATTGTTTCTATATATTAATTCGGTGTTGTATTGTCATGGGTGTAGGAGCGAGTTTAACTTTGGGGGGGGGGGGGCAAACCTTTTCGACCGGGGGGTGGGGGGGGTATCCCCGGTGCATTATTCATGACAAAGCCTCAAAGCCTTGTACAGGGGCCAAATGGGGCCCGAGGCCCCCTCAGCCTCTATGTTTTAGCAATCATTGAGTTATTTCTGATAATACACATACGACTAGGCACTGAACTGTCTTAATCAGTCTTTTTATGTATATTCTAATTAAGTGTGCCATTTTTTTTTACATTCTTCTGTTGAAGCCCTGGACATCAATCAATTTGCGCTGCATTTGTCTAATTTTGATATAAAGTGTGGAAAAATCATTTCCCTTTAATGGACAATGAAAAACAAAAAAAACATAAGTTTACATGCGTAAACAGGCTTAATTTGTTACATAGATTTTGCAGACGCTCAAACCCGGAAACCTGTAGTGATTGGGGCTCAATGATATATTATTTTTAAAATGTAATCAAAAAATGCTTTGGCGTGGCGTGAAACAGATTTCAGTACTCACACTACGAAAAGAGACAAGTCGGAATACAAGGGAAGGCCAAATGCAAATCAGAAATCAGGTAGAAAAGAATTATATGATGCTAAGTAAATGTTATATTAGACTGCAAGTTATATCTCTTTTCCAAAATATTGGGGGGGCCAATCTATAGTTTGGCCCCCCATGTCCTAGCTTTGGGGGGGCCTGGCCCCCGCTGGCCCCCCCTGCTCCTACGCCTATGATTGTTCATTATATTTCAATAAATTACGCTGAAAGATTCTGTGAAATGCATCGGGGAAGTGATTGGTGGTGCAGTTTTAGTTACGGTAGACCAATGTTTCATGTGTTAGAGAGATTTCTATCTATCTTCCATAACTGTCGAACCCCTTGCTGGGACGTAGACAATTTCCTACATTACACTTCAATAAAATAAAGTGGTAATCTGTGCTTGCAAATGGCTGACATTCGATTAAACTTGACACAGGGACATGTTGAACGTCCAAATATTAAAAGGCGCCCTGTCCAAGTTAAATGATATTGAACCAGTACGGATCCATACCCCTACTACTGGCCCTAGACACTTCCTTCTAGATTTATGAAATAAATTATTTCCTCTTCCTTGAAGATAAAAGTTATTTGTGAATTATAGAAATTCCTTGAGCTTCATATCAAACCATTTTAAATGGAACAGTAGATTCTAAAAGAAATACAACTGAAATTGATCTTTCCGATGATAATGCGTCATTCTCAAAATTGGAAAACATGATGTAAACAAAGCATTTTTTGAAGAACTCGACTTTCGGTCTTTGGTAGCACTTTGATGGCGTAAAAAGTACATTAAATAGAGTTTCATATGTGGCAGTTTACAATGGTAGGGGCTCTTACCGAGGGACGTAACGTAAATCACCGTAGAGAACGGTGTATTTCTCGGCGAGCAGGCGCTTGTCCCTATCAACAGTTCCCCGGATGTAGGTGACCTCGGGAGAATCTTACGGTTATTAATAAAACCCGGCCCAGCCCGGCCCAAACCACGGAAATAGCCGATTCTGATTGTACGGAAACCACCGGAAACTTACGGACGGAAGGCTAATATAATTACGAATGATATCGTGTCGATATCAACTTACATATTTTGAATTTAGTAAAAAAAATAACCACTGAACTTTAAATATGGCGGGGCTTCTTGATAAAGGTTAAAAATGGGTTTTTTGGTTTGAAAAACTTTAATATAATTTGAAAAACTTGTCCGAGTCCGTTTTTACTAGGGTTGTTTTAGAGCTTTAAATCTTCCTTTTTTAAATTTTTGTTTCATTTTTCATATTAATCACGTTTTTCCAAAATTTTTTTAATTTCGAAAAAAGGTTTTGGGGGTCAAAAAGTTTTTTTTTACTTTTTCCCCCAAAGTAAAATTTTTGTTCCCGGTAACATGAAAAAAATGTATAAAAGGCGGATTTTTTAATATTTTTTTAGGTTTAGGAATTTTTTTTGGGGCAAAAAAATTAATACGTTTTTTTTATACAGCAATTTTAAAGAATTTTAAATGACTTTTTTTTTTTTTAAAAATTTTTAAAAATAAAAAAAAAAATTTTTATATGTAAAAAAAAAAAAAAGGATAGGGCGGTTTTCCATTACCAAAAATTTCAGCGGTATTGAAAAATTTTTAAAAAGACGGAAAAATTTTTTAAAAAATTTTCCCCCGATAAAATAAAAAAATTTTTACTAAAAGGGTTTGTTACGCTATTTGAATCTTTGAACAGGGGCAAAATTAACGTACATAAAACAAATTATTTTTTTGTGGTCATTGCAGTTTGGGAAAGCCTTTTTTCCTTTGTTTTTGTTTTTCATTTTGGGAAATTTTCTAAAATTTTTTTAAAATATTTTTTTTTTTTTTTTTTTTTAAGTTTGGGAAAATCTCTGAATAAGAATAATTAATTAATAAAATTATTCAAAATTTTATTTTTAAAAACAGAAAATTTTCCTTTTTTCTTTTTGTAAAAACTCGTAAACCGGAGGTCCGGGTCGAAACCCCTTCGCGGATTTTGCCGTATCAACTTTCCCTTCTTGGTGGGTTTTTTCTTTCCGGAAGCTTTTATGATTTTGTTTTCAAAATTGGGTAAACCAAACTCAAAGCGAAAAAAAAATCTTTTAAAGGGAAAAATTTTCCATTTTAAATGGCACTCTATACAGAAACGATTCACACTGTTGTAAAAAGCCCAAGAAAAAATTGTTAATTTTGGAATTTTACCAAGTTTCCTTTCAAAGAATTTAATACTTAAAAAAAAAATTCATTTAAAAACATTCTTGCCCAAAATTAAATTTTTTTATTGTTTATTATTATTTTTAAAATTTTTATATTTGGTTGGCTTTTTGAACTAACAATAAAGAATCTTTTGAGGGTAATATAATTTACAAAAAAGTCTCGAAAAACAAAAAAAACTTTAAATGTTGTTTTTAAATTTTCAAATTTTTTATTAAATTTTTTTGTTTTTTCTTCCCTTTGTACTGCAAAAATTTACCTCCCGCCTTCTTTACTATGTTACTGCCCAAAAAGTGATTTTTGGACTTATATTGAGCGGGCTTAAGGGGATTCGAGATTATTTTGAGTTTTTATTGGAAAGAACCCCAACCTATGTTTTGAAATAAAATGTTTTCTTTTTTTTTTATTTTCCGAAATTTAGAATTTTTCAGTTTTATAAAAAAGTCGGGTAATTTTTCAGTTTTTTTTTGAAATATGGGGCAAATCCAAAAACCTAAAAATTTTACCACAATTTTTTTTTTTCCTTTGGGGTAAAAAAAGGGGATCTTTTCCAAAAATTAAAATTTAAACACAAAAATATTTTTATTTCAGATTTTAAATTAAAGGAAAAATTGCCTTAAGCAAATCGCCAAAATCAATTTTGTAATTAAATTATTGTTTTGAGTTTCTTTTTTAAAACGGAGTTTAAATTTTTTTTTGGGTTCCAATATCCAAAAATTATTTATTTCATTTTAAAACCCCTTAAAACCTTAGTTTTCAAAGGAAACAAATAGTGTGTTCTTTTTAAAATAAATTATATAAAAAAATTTAATTGTTTATGGCGAAAAAAAAAAGGGTTTTCCTTTCTTTTCCCCCTTTTTGTCTTTTTTTCTCTATTTTTTCGAATTTTTTTTAAAAATCAATTTTTACTAAAAATTTTGTATCAAAAGGGAAAAATAATTTAATCACCAAAAAAAAAGTTTACCAGATAATTTCTTTAAATTATATTCTTATTTTGTTAAAATTTTTTTATTTTTTTTCCAAAAAATTTTATTGTTACGGTGTTTGAATCAATTTACGCAAAAGCGGGAGAAAAAAAAAAGTACTTCTTATTAAAAACATATCAGGCTTTTTTTGGGGTGTAGGAAAATTAAAATCGGAATTTAGCAGGAGAATTATTTCCGTTGTGGCCCTTTTAATTTTAAACCCATTTTTGAAAAAATTTTCTTATAATTTAATTTTTTAAAATAAATTTTTTCTAAAAAAATTCAGCGCATTGAAAAAATATTATTCGGATAGTTTTTTTTTTGAGGTCACTTTGGAAAATTATTTATAAAAAAAAATTGAAATTTTTTTTACAAAAAATTTTACTAAAATAAAAAAAAATTAAGGAGGTTTTGAAATTAGAAACAACTTTTTTTAAAAAATTTCTTTATTTTTGAAGGAAAGCCTTGAGGAATAAGCTTTATATATTCAAAAAAACACAAAACTTCGAAAATAATACAAACTTTTTTGGGCAATTTTTTTTGTTGTAGTTAGTTTTTTTCCAATTATTATATTTATTTGTTTTGTTTTTTTTTTTCCCAAAATTTATTAAAACTTTTTTCATTCAAAACGAAAGAAAAATGGGGTAAATGATGAAAAGGAAAAAAGTATTTTATCCTTTATAAAAAGGGCCATGTCAAATCAACAAAATTCGTCTCCATGGGGAGAATGAAATGTATATCCTTGGGCAGAAAAAAAAAATTGGTTTTTTGCGCCTGTGATATGAAATTATTTTTTTTTCATTAAATAATTTATAGCCCTTTCCATTGTTCTAGTGTAGCCACATTTTCAACGATAAAAAATCGTATTTTTTTCAAAAGGCGGAGCCCCACACATATTGACCTCCACTGTGACGCCCAACCGTATTACGTTAAAAAAATGCGAGTGTTACAAATTAACCACAAAAGATCCCTAAGGCGCAGACATTTGTTTAAATGTTTATATTTGATGGGCTGGATTTGATAATAAAAAAATTTGTCTTTTTTTTATGTGTTCGATATGTGGATTTTAAACCTGTTAAAGCGTATCAAGTCGATAATTCGCTCGGGGTTGATTTGCTTTTATCGGCCGATAAATCCCATATGGCCAAGCCAAAAAAAACCAACATTGTCATTGCGATTAGTTTTTGGGTTTATACCAAAATTTTTTTTTTGGGCTCGTTTGTGTTTTGAAAGCTTCAAGCTTTATGTAACCACTCCCCCGAGTTCCCTTCCTGGAAAGCCCCAGAAAAATGGTGCATATGAGAAGTCAGGGTCTGACCCCAGTGGGGGCTCAAAACCCACGGCCTTGGTTGAGCGGAATTTCCCATAGAAGCCCCCTTATTATTAAAAACCAAAAAAAGCGGGAAATGAAAATGGTTTTCTCATCCCTCATACCTAAAAAGGAAATTTTTTTTAAAAACCTGGCGAATGTAAGATTTTTGGACGGAAAAAAAAAAGTTTATGTTTTTATTCTTTTAAACTAATGAAAATCATCTTTGGGGGGAATTAATTTTTATCAATTGCCACAGAATCCGGGGCAAAAAAAAAAGCTTGGAAAGTTGAAGGGGATTAGCAAAAGCATAGTTCCCCCCAGCCGCCGGAACCCCGTTTTTTTAATTCGGTTAAAAAGAAGCGTTTACAAAAAAAGGGAAACAAAAAAATTCAAAAACAAAAAATCGGCGAAAGAAAAAAATTTTTCTTCCCCCCCCCCGGGCCGGGGGTTTTTTTTAAAACAGCAAAACCCCCCCTGCGGGGTGGGGGTGGGGGGGTTGGGGGGGGGCCCCCCCGGCCCCGAAACTTGCGACGATCTTTAAATTTTTATACCCCATTTTCATTCATTTCAAACTTCTGAAACTCGGGTATCATCTCCTACAAAATCACCGGTTTTGTTTAAAGCTAAATCATTGTTTTCTTTTGGGCAAATTTTTTGTTTTTTTTTGTTTTTTGTTTTTCAGAAAAAAGACCTATTACATAGATTTTTCCTTTTTGGGAAATGTTTATTTTGTACTTTCAGAAATTTTGAAATTGCCCCCCCTTTAAATATAAAAAAAAATGAAAAAAAGTGGCTTGTTTTAGATTTGATATAATTTATTATTTATTTATTTTTATTTCAATTTGAATACTTCAACAACCTAAAAAAATAAGTATGAAAAAGCGCATACTTCAAATTTCATTTCATTTATCTTTTTCCCCGCCCCCGAGTTGGCAAAAGGAGTTAATAAAATTTTAAACTTTAATTTCTATTTTAATTTTTCGCAAAATGTGCCCTTATCAATGCAAATCTTTGACAACCTTAATAATAAGAGTGTTTATATTAATATTTCCCAAAGAAAAGATTTTTCATTAAATTAAAATTAAATATCAAAAAACGCTATTTTGGGTGGGGAACCAAATTTTATAAATACTTCCAGTGCCGGTAAACACCCCTTCCCTTTCTCCCAAAACCTGGGGTTTCACATCGTTAGGGGGAAAAACACGTAATTTTTAACTACCCTTCCAGTTTGTTAAAAGTATCCTGCAAATGTATCTCGTTTCTGTCCGGTACCAAAATGCAATGCCGAACGTATTACTTTTTGTTTGATGTGATTCAAAAAAAAATTTTTTATTTTTGGTTTTGTTATGTCAAGTGAAATACTTCATCAAAATACGTATCATCAATATTAAATATTTGCTTTACTTTTGTAATACGAAAAAAAAATTACACATAATTCCCTTTGATAAGTGAGGGTATCACCATTCGCAATTATTTTACCCTTCCGTCCGTAATTTTCCCGGTGGTTTCCGTACAATGGGAATCGGCTTTTTCCCGGGGTTTGGGGGGCGGGCCCGGGTTTTTTTAAATAACCGATTTCCCCTTTTCACGTTAAAACCCAGGGGCAAGTTCGGCATACTTACTCGAATTAACCCGAGTCACCCTGGGTATAACACGAGTAAAAACCGTGAAAACCGGGGCGATAGTATTGTGTCACCCATTCTACCCATTCAAAGGGGAAAAAAAGTGGGGTGTGTTTCCGAAGCATTAAACTCGGGGCGTCGGAACAGTTCACGGGGAGGCATAAACAAAACCTCACACAAAATTTGTAACACACCCCCAAAAAAAAATATTGAATTTTAACTTACTGTAGTCTATCGTTACAAACCATCTGCAAAATCTTAATATAGTTTTCGTTTACAAGACCTGAATTTTGTCCTCTCCCCGGTCGCGGAAAGGGAGACAAAAAAAGCTAAATTTGCAATTTTTCAATCGCGCCAGAAAATTCCCTGAAATGATAGCCACAATTGCTACCTTTTCCCTACCCCGTAACACTGCAAAATTAAATTTAAAACTGAAAAAAGCCAAATTAAATTTTTCCCCGTACGTTTCTTTACTGTTCCATTTCCTGAGGCCCCCCCCTAAAATGCAACCCCCCTTTAGCTGCTCGAGGATGTATACGCTCCGAAGTCATTATATACTAAAACAAGATCAAAGGTACTCAACTGATTTTTTTTTAATAAGTGAAAATCAATTTACCGTGAAACTTTAATTCTAGCAATTATATTATTTAGAAGTTCAAATAGCACTTCATTCCCTAAATTGCCCTTATTTGAAAATTTTAATAAACGACACTAAAAAAGCTAAACGTTTTTTGCCCCCCACATCTTTTTCGTAAAACTATACACAAATAATAAATTTACTTAAAACTTTAACAATATCCTTAATTTGTATAAAAAATTTGGGGAAGATACCATTAGTTAAACAGCTGGTAAAAATTTTATTATCTTCCCGCTTTTGGATGTTTTTGACTCGTACTCAACAACAATTTCGGATAATTACCAAATTTGGGCAAAGAGTTGCTGGTTGGTATGTTATATAACCCAAGGTTTGGAAAAAGACTACATTGTTATGCCTTTTCATTTTTATAGTTGCAATTATTTTTTTTCCCCCGCCAGCAAAACAAGTATTTACTGGGGAACATTTTTCCCCAAAACCCCTATTGTTGGGATCTCTTGCCAAGGCTCAAAACAGTAATATCTAAAAGCAAAAGAAAACCCATGCAGTAAACCCCCCTTATTATTTCTTTTTTGTTTCTGGCATGTCAACCCAGACATGAACCAAACCCCGGCCCCCCAGGGGCTTAATTCCGTCCTCCCCCTACCCGTGTGGGGTTGTTTCCCCAAAAAGTGTCTGGTCACAAAAAAATTTTTGTTGGGCAAATGCGAAAATTTGGTTTCACACAGACTGCAAGGCATCGGCAGTCATATTCGTAAAAATTTAGATCAAAGTTCAGTGGTTTCTTAACAGTGCGGCCCTTTTTAACCCTAAGTTCATGACTGAATCCCTAATACTCTCTGACACTTTATTTTCCCTTTAAATCATGCCCAGTAAAGCAAGTTTCAGCTTAAATAGCTCTTCTTTTCTCCATGAGCCCCAGAAACCCCCAAAAACCTACTACCCCCAATCGTAAAAAAAAAAAGGTTACTCCCAAACCTAAACTAAAATATTTAAAGTTCACATCAAAAAAAAAAATCCCTGAATTACACCTTCATTGACCCAAACTAAACCAAGTTATAGCCTTACTGAAAATGGCTTAAGCCAACATCAGTTCCTCCGAAATATTTTCCCAATCTTTTTTAAGGGTTTTAAGGGATGAAGGAGTAAGGTCAAAACGGAGGGGTGATGTAGCTATATCTAAATCACTGATCAGCAAAAACAACAGACCCCAAAACTTCATGCAATATAAACCCGGGCCAAAATTCCCCTCACTGGCCCTTTAAAAATCTTTGTCGGAGCTACCAAACCCCCAAGAAATTTGACGCCCGGGTTTCCCCGTCCCAACTTTGGGTTTTCCCCTTTGTAAAATTTCCCCCAAGGGGGGATAGTTGGCTATTGGGACTTCAACCTCCCGACTCGACTGGTCAAAAGGGGGTCTCCTAAAAAAAAACTTGTAAAAAAAAAGATCCTTTTTGAAAAATTTTTTTAAAAATTTCCCATTTAATCTTTTAACAAATAGTTTAAAATCCAAAATATTATCCAAAACCCCCCGTCTTTCTTTCAAACCCTCCCCCCTGTCCACTTGGTCAAATCCTACCGAGTCTTCAACCTCGGCATGATATAATTTTTCATAAAATTTAATTTAATAGGGGCGCCCCCCCAAAACCCAAAACGCCCTTAAAAATCTATACGAAGGGTAATTGGGGAAGGGGTAAAATTGACATGAAGGCTTTTGGTGCTAGCTTTCTCACCGAAAAAAAACCCTTTAGACCTAGAAGTAGCTGGAATTCATTTAAGGACTGCCTTAATGAAACCAGTCAAAACCATTCCATCTAAATGTCTAAACCCGTGCCGACTTGCCCGGTTAACCCCCCAAAAATTTCAGGCTTATACACAAGGGGAAAAACTGTACCCGAAATACCAAATCTCCCCCCCCACCCGCCAACAAAGATTCAGACCCCTTTTTTTTATCCAAAGAGTAAAAGGGCCCATATGGTCTTTATGGAAAGTATCATATTTTTACCCTGACCCCCAACCGGTAAAAAAAAAAATTCTAAGTTTATCAAGCACAACAAAAAGAAAATGTCGGCATCGCTCCCCCCAAAACGTGGCTTACCTAAGGCCCCCTCCCAAAAGGGTACTATCTTTAACAAACAATTTGATCGTCTTTTCCCCCCACCCCTAAGTCGAAGCAATTTTTGTTAACGCTCTATCCCCCGCTCAAAAAATAAATCCAGGTCCAATGAAGGGGGGGAAAAAATCCCATGGCTATACCACATAAAAACCCCGGACTGATGAACATCCCCACGCTCCAAAAAAAACCCACCCCTGAAATTGCCCCCTGACTTTCCCATATAACAGGGTTTTCTTCGAACTGGCCTAGTACCCGTGATTGGAAAAAAGCCCCTGTGCCCCCTATTTAAAAAAGGTCTCAAGTCAAAAAATAGTAACTATCCCCAATTTCCCCAACTTGTGCTTTTAAAAATCCTTTAACACATGTTGTTTCAATTTAGATTTTTTGAAACATAAGTACTTAGCAATTCCACACGGCTTTTGTCAGGTCCAGTTTTGGAGACTCAGCTCATAAATTTCACTAAACTTTCAATAACCTGAACAGGGTCAACAAAAAGAGTTATTGTCATGGACTTCTCCAAAAAGGGTTTTACAAGGTTATCCAGACTAATTTAAAACTACAAAACCTTGGGGTCACCCACAAAAAACCGTTTGGGTCAACTTTCCTGTCCCCAACGATCCAGAAAGTCGTGTTGATGGCATTTTTCCAGTGAACTTTCCTGTACTGTCTGGGGTTCCCCCGGGGTCTGTTTTTGGGCCCTGTCTCTTCCTGGTATATATCAATGTTACCCAAATCGGGCAAATGAAAAGCAAAATGTTTTCAGTTCACCTAATATACTTACCATCACTCCCCCTTTCAGATAGGGTACTTGCAACAAGACCCCATTAAATTAGAAACCTGGGGGGAAGAAATGGGCCATGGGTTCAACCCCGGGCAAGTTGAAGTCCCTTTGAATCTTTTGAAAGAAAAATCCCCTGGTCTACCCCCACAAACTTACAAATGGTTAAAAAAATTGTGAGGCAGTAAATATAGCATAACCCTTTTCCAAAATCTAAATGGGCCCCAAAACCCTTTTACAATATCAATTCCAAAACAAAAATTCCACTTTGCTTCATACAACGAAAGTGAAAATGAAATAAAAAAGGGCAAAATTGTGCCTATAACACCTATGTCCCCCCTCAACTTAGTACTGTTCAAACGTCTGGCCCCTTGGCAAAAAACCCACCCGCAAGTCGAAATGCCCAAAGGGGGCCCCTGCTGGGACGTCAGACAACAGTTACACCCCGTATGTTTCACAAAAGCTGAAAACTTAGAAAAGGGAAAACACCCCAAAATAAGGTTACACAAAAACATTGTAATGTTTTATAAAAAAGGACCCCGAAGTTGCAGTCGACCCAAATTTTATCTTATTCCAAATAGAAACCAAATTTCTTAATCCCCATTTCACACTCAGTACTTTTTTTAACTCCTACTTTCCCCCGGACCATCCCTCTCTGGAAAATCCCCACCAACTTATGTTAAATCTAGCCCCCGTCTCAGTAAACTATAGAGAAAAGGGTGGGGGTGGGAGTATGTAATTTATTTCCTCTGCCCCCTTTTAACTGTGCATACTGTCTTTTTACTTTTAAATTTTTACATTGTAAAAATATCATTTCTTTAACAAATTTTTCTTTACAGCGCCCCCAGTGTAGTCGGAAATCGGGTTGGGGGAAAAATTTTAGATTAATGTAACAAAGGGGTCTTTGGTAAAAGTAAAAAATTTGGAGCAGTTTTCTTCAAGGGTTTATTCAAAAACCCCAATGATATTGAAATTTAAAATTAAACAAATCTTTGCGCTCATCAGACCCACCAAATAATAAGTTAGATAATCTTGATCGAAACTTATGTAATTTGGGGCTCATTTATAGGGCTATTGCTTTTAAAAACCCATTTTTTCTTTTTTAAAGGGCATTACCTAACCGCAGAAGTCCCATTATCTTATATTATTTTTACAAAATTAATCCCCTTTTGGGGCTTGAAAATGCAATTTTAAAATTTTTACTTTGCAAGTTAGTATATCCAAACTAATGCGAGGGGTTTTTAAAACTTCACATATTTATCGGGTCTGAAATAAAAGGGCATTAAAATATCACAACCTATAACTTTCTGGGGTTACCCTTTTGGAGTTAAATTTTTTATGCAAGTTTTTTTTTTAAATAAGAGTACTAATTGAAATCTTCCCTGTTGTAAAGGCTGTCATCAACTTTCCTAACTCTTACTTGAATTTACCCAAATTATCCCTCACTGTTAAACTTAAAAAAGCTGGGTTAAAATTTTTATCAAGGGACTTCTCGGCAACTAATGCAATTTGGACTGAAACTTCCTACTGTTCCCGTAAGTTTTTGGAAGTCAAAAAATCAATTCCCCTAACCCTTAATTTTGGACAATTTGGCCTTTTTTCTTGTGCATAGATATTGTTCTATTTGCTTGCAAGTTGATTTCTCCAAACTAATGGAGATTGGGGTTAAAAATTTCTCCCGTCTTCGGGTTTTTAAAGCCAGGGAAAAAATCAAGTTTCATAATAGTTCTTTTTTTTTTGGGAAAGTTATGTCCTTCTTTTTAGTAAGAATGTTAAATTTTTTTCCACCAAGTTGCTCTTGTCAAGGGCGGTACAAGGTTTGTTTTGAAACGAAAATCATTCTATCGACATTGCCTCGAATAGTGGAGCAGCGTCATTGTTCTTTTAAAAACCCTTTTCTTTCTTTTTAAAAGAGGTAACTTTGAAAAGCCTTTTTTTCATTCATGCCCCTCATCGTAAAATGCTGAAAAGGGGCAGTGGTTGAAAATCTGCTTTTTATAGAAACTCCTTGTCAAAAATATTTCGAGGGTTCTCGATTGATTCTTAAAGCTTTAATTTTTTTTTTAGGGTTTACATGGGGCAACTTTTTTGAAAAAAAAATCATCTTTTTGAACAAAAATGAGTGATAAGGACAAATAAACTCAAAAGAAGCCACAATTGATGCTGAAGTTATAAGTAAAATGTCTACCCCCCTACTTGCCGACAAAAATTCTTTCAGTAGAACAAAAAAAAAAAAACGAAATAAATTTTACCAAAAACCCTTTTTAAATTTAAATGGGTTTGGGGTAGTAGAGTATGTGTAGACTAAAAGGATTGTTAAGTTGTAGCTCTTGTTCAAAATAAATTTAAAATATAAATTAACATAAAATAGAAAATTTTTAGTCTTTAAAAAATAGGGTTGAAAATTTTTTCCAAAGGTTACTTGATCCTAAACTGAAAGCGATTTATAATAATCCATTGATTTTTTACTCGACAAAGGGCGTACCATTACTCTAAAATTGTTGTCCTCATAGGGGCCCTCAAAAAAAACTATATTGGTTTTTTCCCAAAAATCACTTTTGTATTGTCATTGAAAATGCAAAATTGTAAGATAAGCGCGGCAATGAACAAATAACGCATATACAATACATAAAAAAAAAGTCCACTAATTCAACTAATTTCTATACGACGGGGGTATGTCTGTTGATCAGCGTTTATTTTGGAAAATTAAATTATTTGTGTTAGAAATGCCCATTCTTTATTATTGTTAAGGTCAGAAAACTTTTTGAACTGTTACATATAGGTAAAAGTTCTCCTCATTTTCAGTTACTCGATAAAGCGTTTGGATACAATTTTTACTCGGTTACTCAGGGGAACTGGGTGTTGGTCAAGGGTTTCAGGGCTTTTCCCAATGCGCCCCGGGTGTTTAAAGCGGAAAAAGGGTTCCATTGCATTTAAGGTTGTGCCACTACCTAAATTTCACATTTTTACATATTTTCAAAGAATTTTCCTTAAACGACGTATTTTAAGGAAAAGTAGGGTCCGTACTTCTAAATGAGATTTTTTCCGTAACTAAATCACATCAAAATCATTTTGGAACATTTTGACTTTTCGGTGGGGACTTTTTGGGGTTTGGGGTTTGTTTTTACCTGCACCCAAAGAAACTGTTTGACCCAATTTTTTAAAGCATATGATATTGGTTTTATTCACCAAATAAACTTTTAATATGTTTTCCAAAATATAACAAAAAAGCATTCGTAATGAAATTTTAAAAAAAAAACTTCTTAATTTAAACCTCTGTTGCCACTCAAGTGAAAAATTAGTGTTAAATAACATGTCCGCGATTACGCAAATAGACCAGATATCTTCAACGCTGGTTCCTTTAGTACTGTTAGGTCTATACCTACCGTATACTAATTAAATTTCGTCTTTATTTCATTATTTTGGATTGATTCATTTTCAGTACTTTACAACATTGTAGCATACCTTATTACTTAAATGAAAATATTGAGTTGTTAAGTGTCTTCATATCTTGTGCAAATACATGTAGTTCTTGATTGCATATTTAGTAAATCATTGGAATACAATTTAACATATATGTAAAAAATTGAGTGAATTATCTGGCTTAAAAACAGAATGGATGCTATTACGATAAAATCATGAAAAGAAGCAAAAAGAATTTGTTTATACATATGATCAAAACACCCTTCACGTATGAACATCATATCTTACATATTGTTGTAATTTTATAAAGATTTAAAATGAAAATGTCTAATTTTCTTTTCCTTAGAGCATTTCATTACAGAGAATCTCTGCTGCTATCTGCAGAATGCTGGGGTCAGCTAAGGTCAGTGTGTATTTTAACATGTAGCTCAATAAATCTCTAGGGTCTAGGGTACCTAGCTGACATGGCAAGTGCTATCCTTTCCGCACCAGTAACATAATAAAACGTATTAGCGTCTGATGGCCCTTTCACGCTTCCATAGAATCAACATTTATTACAAGAAATTCATTTCTGAAATGTTTAGGTCTGCAGCTCTCAAATAAGGAAATATCTTACATCCAAGGCATATACTGACACTTTCAGACAACATCAAAAAGGACTTTTTGAACGATTTGACGAAGTTCCAAAAAATCTCTTTACTTCCGGAAATACCTAAGGTCGAGTGATGTCATTTTCTGTGTTGTCAAAAACATAGCTATGCCTTGCGAGATGGCATAAAAATGTGCCCGGTGTCTTAAGGATATCTACAAAATAGTTTTACAATATTAAATCTAGTATTCATTCAGAACGATATTTTGATTTCATACTTAAATATGCAATTTTAGAACTCTATGCATATAATTTATAGTTAGCACACCTGAAAATGAAAATAAATCCAGCGCACATCTGTCATTATTCAACGGAAAGTTTAAAACTTTCTGTGTTTTATGCAAAGTACAAATTCCAAAGGTTGTTGTTATTGCTTTTATGTTGTTGTATGTATCCGATGTTCATGTGGAACGCGAAAGCCATTCTGTGCCATGGAAGCGATATAAGGTACCATAGTCGTTGCACCAACATCAGCCCGAAATAGTTTAGCATATTACGTTGCACCAGTCTTGTCTCACCTGGACCTACACAAAATGTAGTCTCCCAAATCTGTCGTGTAGTAATTGTCTGGATATTGAGGAGATGTCAACTGCTAACCTCTACACAAAAACAAGAATGAAAATCCAACAGGGAAAGCCACGTTCTAAAAACGCAGCCTCCCCAAACGTAAACCCAGCACGCGGACGCACACACGGCCAACAAACAGAAACACACACGAAGTAAACACACAAGGACAAAACAAACAAAGAAAGGAACAAAGTGCCTTGGAACGGTCAGTGGCATAACCACCGCTGGGGAACTTAAACCGGTTTATGGTGCACCTAACCCCACTCTTACCCCCACCATGTTCCAAAGTCACAGGACAGTGTAAATAAAAGTTATCCCGGCTAGGTGAAACTCTAACATACGTAAAGGCAACAGAAGGCATTCAATGTAAAACACAAAAAAATGCTCTTGTATATATATATATGTGTGTGTGTGTGTGTGTATATATATAAATATAATCATTAAGAAACTAAAACGCATATACTCAATGCCTCTTCAGAAGACAGAGCGACAAGGGAAGCACCCTTATCTTAAGGGCCCGACGAAACAGGCCAGACGACAAGAAATCAAAATAGCTCAGTCCTGGTGGGATTTAAGAAATACCTTTCATAGAGTCCTCCACCTGTTTCGTTAGATACAATCAAAGAGGAAAGCCTAGCGTCCAGCTAAACTATTGTAATGGTATTTAAAAAGAGTAATAGGCCTAAAAACATTGAATATTCTATGATAGCCATAAATTAAATATTGTAACGAAATTTACTTCTTGGAGTAATTTTTTCTACACAGAAATCTTTATTTCAACAAGCAATGAAAACCTTATTCTCTCTTAACTCATTATTTGATGTTGCATCTTTTAATGTATATGAGAAAGTTAAGTTGCTTGGTTCGACGATTGCTACAGTTTTAAACTATGGATGTTAAATATGGGGCTTCTATAAAGCTCCAGATATTGAACGGTTATATATGAAACAAACTTTGCAAGTAACACATAAAACACCTAATGCTACAGTATATGGTAAATTTCAACGAGTTCCAATGGGTGTAATTCGAAAGGTTAGATCTGTTAAATATTGGTTTAAAATCATAAAATGTACAGATTCTATTATATTTCAGGAAACTTTAAATTATTCAGTTTACGTGATGAAAATGTTGATTACATTGTATACAAATTAAAGGTCTACAGAATGATGTTAAAAAGCAATTAGATGACACAGGATTTTCATATTTAAGGAATAATATATCAGTGTCAAATGTGCAAATAGAAAATGTAATAAGGTGTTTATACGATCAATACTTACAACAATGGAAAATTATGATGTCAGTGGTGAAGTACTACAGTGGTTATCATCTTTCTTGAAAAACATATCAATTAATGAAGTCGTTGAAGGTGAATATTCTAAGAGCGTCCATGTAGAATTTTGTATTCCCCAGGGTATTGTACTTGGTGTTCTGATGTTTTTATGCCGTATCAATGACCTACCGCTCTGTGTGAAATCACAAGTGAGACTTTTCCCAGTTAATTGCTTACTATATCGTGAAATAAAAAACCAAAACGACCATGTTAAATTACAAACGGACTTGAAAAATCTTGAAATATGGGCTGCGGAGAGGAGAATAAAATCTAATCTTAGTAAATGTTACACCACAATTTGATTCCTACAGAGAAACTGAAAACATTGTTCATTTGAATGTAGAAAAACAGGCTTCATTGTTTTAGATCGGTCCAAGCTTGAGAATGGTTCAGTCATCTGGGATCCCAATTCTAAAAAGGATATTGATGAATTAGAATAAAAGTCAAAGAATCGGAGCCAGATTTAAAATGAACGATTATTGATCTGATCTAGGGAACCAGGATGTGTAGCACAAATGTTACTCAGGCTGAAATTAGACTCTCTAAAAGATCGTCATGATTACAACAGCCGTGTGATGCTGTACAAGATCACAGAGGGTAAGTTGCCAGCAGTGGACCCTGATGTATACCTGAAAAGTAAAGCCGAAGGACTATCAGTAAAAAGTAAAACATCTAGTGACTTTGTCACGTTAAATATTGTGGAAAAAAAGAGTATCCAATAACACTCGTGCTTATAAAATACCATTTGCTCACGTAGACCACTTTAAAAACTCGTAAAAACATTTGTGGACTGGAACCGCCTTGATGATAGGCTAGTGCAAGTGATCACAGTTGAGGGTTTCAGGCAGTCAGCCAAAAACTCGATTAGAGTCGCTCCACCCTGTAGGATTTAAACCAGAAGTGATTCTCCTATGTAAAACTACAGATACAGATGCAGCAGTAGGGGAGGTAATTCCTTTTCTTTGTACACAATTACGTAGTTGCATTGTCCCACTGACTTGGCAATAAGCATCGATTTTCATACAAATCCAAAGGATAATTTGACTACCAACGACCATTTTGCTTCTGAATCCTACAATGAAGCCCAATGGAAAAACAGTAGGTTTATAAACATGGTTAGTGGATTTTTATAGGTAGAGCAATAGTGGCGGACTGGTAGCTAATGACAGAATTTCAATCTCCTGTTATTAAGTTTGACATGGATGAATTATGTTATTATCTCCCTTTCCTGATAATCTTTGTTGAAAGAACATTAGATTGCATTTGAAATCTCTCAGATACAAATTACCGTCACTGTTTAAATACTTTTAAGCTTCTAACCTTTAAAATGGTTTAACTCTTAAAATATTCGCATGATATTTTTTTTCAGAAATGTCAGGCCAATTCTGTATGACCACAAAATGTCTTTAATCACTGAAACAGACACATACATTTTTGAAATCTAACAGGTGATATTTATGTATTTATAACTGACCAAGATACAGAATACTTTTTTTGTGATTCTTTTGCCTTTCTTTGCTTATAATGCATACGCATGTGGTCAGAATTTGACTAAAAATAAAAATAGCACTTTTTTAAGGCTGAGTTTTTGTACTCGTCTGTTCTTCTTTCATAAATGTTAGGTAACCTTTTTACATAGGCAAACTATATATTTTCTTATTTGGCATAAGAGGACCTTCTAGAAAACGTATCGTTTTGTACATAATTTTCCAGTTCACGTAACACTCGAAAAGAGGCGTGATGTAGTATATATAGATAGATAGTAAGCTTTATTTAACGTTGCATATAATCCAACATACAACATGAGCTACAAAGCTCTTGTGCAACAAACTAGGTAACAGATACTTACCTGCGCTTATTTTACCTCCTGGTACAACCCTTTCAATGTCGAGTGCCAATCAAGGGAGATACCAGTACCATTTTTCACGTCTTTGGTCACAGGTGACGCAGCCGGGGATCGAACATCAGACCTCCTGCACTCAAAGCGGACACTCTACCACTAGGCTTTTGATGTGGCAGTGCAACCATTGTGCAAAGTTTTAATCATGTAAAATTTGGAAAGTTATTGACACATGTACAAATTTGATATATAAAAACACCATAAATTTTAAAGCCCTGCTCCGCGTCTATTCAAATTCTATTGCCGTGTATATGCAACCCATGATTACAATAGGTACTGTAACAGTTAACGGCCACGCGCCACACTTTAGCACGCAAAACCACAGGTATTTTATATAAAATAGACTCTATTTTGACAGGCGTCACTGTTCATAGTCAAGATTATCATGCTTTTTTTCAGTGACAATTTAAAGTTAAAAGGTACGACTAGAGCAGGTCTTAATAAACTCCTAATTCCGCGCAGGCGCAGAACGGCTGCACCAACTCTGCAATGAGAAACATTCGTTTCGAGTATCCATCTATGTCGAAGAAGAGCTTTGTTACATGCGTCTATTAATTTAGAAAGATCAAGACCAAGTGCAGTTTAGTCAGTGATTTCTTTACAACTCTGTGATACTTTTTGCACATTCTGTTCCTATATGAAACTTTTTTGTCATACTATTACATTCTCTACCAACATTGAGGATAGAACAAACGACTTCTTCATTATTCAAAGATGACTCGTGATTAGCTTTCGGATAAAGACTTAGTTCGGATAAAGTATAGTTCAGCATACCATGATCGTTTAGTCTTTTTTCTCTGCATCAGGTAATTCTTCTTGCATTTACCTTTATCATTTTATTAACCCTACTATACAAAGTATGGATAGCTTTCCTATTGATCAGGTTGGCGTGACGTCACATCCGGAGCAATCGATTATGCAAATTTAGTGTTTCCTGCAGGCCTTTTTAACATGGCGCAGCGCCATGCCCTGTTTGAAGTGCCGCCAAGGTGCCCTTCAAGCTGCCCGTTTGCGCCATGTGCCCTTTTATTTTATCAGGCTTTTGTATTTATCTTGAAAAGTGCCCTTTCAAAACCAGCCTGGATAGCCAATGTCCGCGGGGCATGTTCCGTGTATTGTACCGTCAATTAGCGGCTTTGATCAACAGGTCGACACGTGGATGCATCAACCGTGAATGACCCTGATTAAGAACTGACAGGATTATGCAATCAATTACTGTTTTATGATTCTTTAATTGGAAACAGTAGATGAAAATTTGTTGTTTTTAGCACGTCGGCGGAGAAGCTACATTTAGCCTTTTTACGGAAGAGATGATTGAAAATGGTCAGTTAACACATGATTAAAGGATAATTATTTTAAAAGGTTGTAATCAATTAAAATGTAGATTGATTGTTGCACATTTTTGATGCGCTCATTAGGCCTTTAAAAATAAAATGTTGAATGTTTGCCCTTTGCCGATCGCCGACCAACCCATGAAAAATGACCAGACTCAAAATGTTTTACATCGATTTTATCTACAAGATATATTTTATTCCTTCACAGATATCATTTATAAAAATAATACAAGATAAACATTTAAGCTTCAGAATGATACCAAATTCATTAAAATCGACGAATGTCTTGTTTAATAATTACGAAGTAGTACTTTCAAAAGCACATTCATGACGCGCCGACGCAGAAGTCGCCACCATCTTGAAAATTTGAAAACGTACATCGGTATGAAAATAACCGATAACCTAGCGATTAAGTTATAAAACCTGATCGAGATTTAAATGAATAAACTAAAAATGCAAGGCCCTAGTTTTGTTTTAGTAAATAATTTGTCAAAATAATTTGATAAGGCTGAAATTTAAGTTGAAAGTGCACGGCCGCATTCAAGCAAGCCGAAATTTTGAATTATTATTCGCAATGAACCATAGGTATTCACATGTATGTTTATTTTACTTAATACTGTATGATTAGATAGAAAAAAAACCCAGATTCTTAGTCAATCATTGATTCAAACTAGTGTATGTAGGCTGAGCACTACCAAATAGAATGTAAGCCTCCGCAGGTCTAGTCACAAGTAGTCCAAATATAAATAGTACTAATCTTTTTTCCTTTCCTAGTGCATTTTCTCGGCAGCAACGTGCTTACTTTTACACTACCGCGTTTCAGTATGTATCACTTTGCATTCTAATGAAATCGGCATGTTCCTATCGCATGCTAGATAAAAATGGCGGCGTAAGAATTTAATGTCACGAAAAGAGAAATTGAAAGAAGCGAAAAGTAGTAAATTCAGCGGGTTGTATTTAACGAACTGTAGTTTTCTTATATAAAAGTTAACACCCCCTTTTCTTTTTGTTTTTCTAAAGTAGTGATCTAGTTCTTTATGGGAATATAAGTGTCTGAAAATCTGATATGCTAGAAAATGTCTAAACACCGTTATGAAGTGAGTGGATTTTATATGAAATAAAGAACAGCTGGATTTAGTGGTGTTCAGCCTGTATCGCAGAAACTTGATAAAAATAGTGGCAGACGATCTAATCTAGCAAATTTCACAGCATGTACTTTTTACGTAGCATTCTACTTTCGTTTTCGTATGCCCAAAAGGCTGAACACCACTAAATCCAGCTGTTCTTTATTTCATATAAAATCCACTCACTTCATAACGGTGTTTCGACATTTTCTAGCATATCAGATTTTCAGAGACTTATATTCCCATAAAGAGCTAGATCGCTACTTTAGAAAAACAAAAAGAAAAGGGGGTGTTAACTTTTATATAAGAAAGCTACAGTTCGTTAAATACAACCCGCTGAATTTACTACTTTTCGCTTCTTTCAATTTCTCTTTTCGTGACATTAAATTCTTACGCCGCCATTTTTATCTAGCATGCGATAGGAACATGCCGATTTCATTACAATGCAAAGTGATACATACTGAAACGCGGTAGGGTAAAAGTAAGCACATTGCTGCCGAGAAAATGCACTAGGAAAGGAAAAAAGATTAGTACTATTTATATTTGGACTACTTGTGACTAGACCTGCGGAGGCTTACATTCTATTTGGTAGTGATCAGCCAAAACAAAAGAAAAATGTAACTTTCCATGTAGATTTGTCTTCTAAATCTTACTGACAACGAAGAACAATGGGTTTAATCAGCGATATAGGTACACAGTCATTGATTACATGTAGATTTGACGAACTGCCTATGCTCTTAACGTAATTCAATGGTGAAATGGTATGTGATGATTGACAAAATAAAGTTGGGCATTGATAGTTGTTCAATAAAACTTGTTGCTTATTAAATTATCACCAGATATCTGTCTCTGAAAATGCAAGCCAGCAGTTCATGTTGGTAACAAAATAAAAATGTTTGAAAGTATGGTAAACATTATCTAAGGAATAATACAAAATATCTACCCCATATCTGAGATATGAAAAATTCTCAAATGCAATGTGAAAATAGTATGTAAAATGGTGTCTGTAAAATGATGCCAGCAAGCATACTTGGACGAATGCCCTTTCAGTGCCAAACCGCGCATTAAAAGTGCCCTTTTTCAAGGGAAACACCATGCCCCTTTTAGAGTCTGCAGGAAACACTAAAATTACCTTGGAGGTGAAAGCAGGACCTCGCAATTCGTAGCGAATTAACTAGCGGTGTGGGTTGTGATGTTTTAATTCTCAAATAAAACAAATCAAGAGTCATCTTTTTTATCATCTGCAGTCCTTACGCTATGGTACTATCTATATATTTTTCAAAAAAAGTAGGGTTTTTGTGATAATTGATTTTGTGGCATTTTAAAACGGTCTGGAAAAAGTGACAGATTATGTATTGTCTGCTCTTCGGCGCTACGGATCAGATATAATTAAAACAAGTTCCCAAGCTTATTCAACATTTTCTCAGTTTGCTATATATATATTAATCTAAACTAAATATCTGAGAACAAAACATTTTTTTTATTCAACTTCTTTGCTTGAAATCGTAGCAGTTGTTTCTTTCATCTCTTTCAAGTGTCTTGAATTTTTTTTCTTTTTAAGAAAGAACAGATCAAATAAATAGTAAATTAATTTTCTGATATTTTTATGTCTTTTTTAAATAAGCTGATTTTCTAAATGTTTTAATGCTCTGAAATAATTATATTGTTGCCATTTTCTGAAATGTACTTTGTGCGATATATTTTATTTAGTTAATGTAAAATGCTATAATGTCGAAGTACATTAAGTATGAAAGTCATTTAAATAAAGTTGAAAACTTATACTTTATTCTATATGTAATCTTATTGCAAACATTTTTTTTTTTTTTTTTGAAGAAATGTCCTTCCAGCCAAAAAATAGTTTGGTGAATTAATTTTAAAGTTTCAAATGAACTAAATGTTCGGGCATGTGTATTGGTTAAAGTTTTTTTTATGTAGTAGCTCTATTAATCCCTTTGTCAATGGACACGCAAATAACAATAATGTGCATCTTCCAAATATCATAGACCCTGAAGGCATACATCAAACGGATAAGACAGGAAATTACCATAAGGCCCCGAAGGGGTACATCAGAGGGATAAAACAAACAGGAAATCAATCTATTAAAAAGTGATAGTCATTAGGAACTGGTCAAACTGATTTTCATCAATATACCACATACTGATTGGTTTCCATAGTGATTTATGACTGGAATGAATGTTTTAATTTTGTGGTATGTGGAAGCAGTCAATTGTGACAGTCTAACAATTAACAAAAAAAAAATGGATATTGAAAACTACAAGAAATGACTAACATTGTTCTAGACAAAGCGTGCAAATTATCGTTCTCAGTTTTAAATAATTGACAAAACAGAGATCAGTATTTTTTTTAGTATTTTCGTAATTGGAAGTCATCAATTTATTGATACGTCCTGGCTTTTCGTAAAAAAGAAACTAGCATGCAGTTATTATATATATCATTTTATCTCCGCGTGTAACACAGTAGCTCTAGATGTCATATTACATTTAAAACAATTGTAACATATAAAAAACCGCCTTGTGTTATAAATGCTATTGTGATCCTGATACCCTTCGAGGGAGAAAAAAATCCCTTCTCCAGTATTTACGCATAATGTGCTATTAAGCTTTAAATTATGACACCTCTCATTAAATTTCATACGAATGAGAATTTAGGTAAGAGGTGTTGATCTGATTAAATTTGGAGTGACTGAATCACTTTTGACACCACAGTATAAGCTTTCTGGCTTTCAGAACTATTTTAATGGCAGGCTACTAAATAGAACGAGAAAAGTGAAACGAATGGAGAAACCTAATTAGATGAAATAGATTTTCTGTTTTATTTACTTTAAAAAGACCTCCGATTTTTTAAATTATAATTTTCATCCAGTCCGTCACAAATATGAGACCTTGCAGCTTACACGGATCAATGATGAATATCACGTCTGAAACCTAAAAAAGAAAGGTTTCTTTCTCGGGAGTGATTTCTGGAACAGCATGCTACATTATAAATTCACTGACTTATTAATATTGCACAAAATTTTACTTAAAGCAGAGAAAAACAACCAGCACTAGTGAAACATGAAACGCTTTTCAATTACAATTTAGCGTTTGCTGTCACCTCCGCTTGTTGCTACGCAACGCGATACGCTGAAGTGCCCGGATATCCGACCTGATCAATTCAATCCGGTGTTGGCGCAGCATACCCATTCACGCACTGCAGTGTGCGAATCACGCACAAAATATCAAATGCATGCTTAAAAATTGCTTGGGGGTACATGCATGCAGAGATTCGAAACTCCTGCGTTCAAATGCCAAATCAGCATAACCCCTGAATCGTGGGTGAGTATTGTATAGACAATTTTCCATCTTCGAAATAAGATTGTTAAAGATTTTTGCCATTTTGGTAAAGGGAAACTACTCTCCAGGTTAACTGTCCAAGCTAAATTCTAAGATTGCTGTTATGTTCCGTAAAGATCGAGTGGTTTATTATTCTTTTAAACAAAATTAATTTCATATAAATATAAATTAAAGATCGAGTATTATATTCAACCAAGATCAAAGAGTGAACAACAAAACTGACACAAGGTGTCACGCTAATTGCCGATAATTACTAGCCAATTTATCGGCATTTAATCAACACCAGACTTTGTAAAATATTTCTTTCTTACTTTCTAAAACAATATGTTTTTTCTCCCTTTTTAATCTGTTTTGCACTTTGCTTTGATTGCAGACCTCTCTAATTGTTGTTCCATCATCGTCTTTTAATCGTTTTTAATCATTTAACCGTTACTTCGGCGGGTGTCATCTTTGTGTATTGATTGATATTTATTTGGGACATCTGATATTTTGACAGATGATTGACGGGCAGTTCGGTTAGAAATAATTTACTGCTGAAGGGTCATAGGGGCGGTGCTGAAAGGGGTGAAGGGCGGCGATTGGGCAGAAGGGCGCCGCGAAAAAAGGGCAGGGCACTGCACCCTGCTATTCTGCTCTAGAAAAATCCCTATAAATATATCATGAACTTCATTACAGTTCATAAAACATGATGAAAAATTAATGCTTTATTTTATCTTTCATACAAATTGCTGCAAAGCAGGACACAAGTTTGCATGAAAAAACATTTATATGCAAATTTCAATAGTTAAATAGAAAAATTTCAGATTGCCATGTAGTGTACCCCGAAATTTTGAAGTTTTCCCCTATTTTGCGAAGGCAGGGGATAGATGTACCCTTAATTTTAAAAATGAGTGGGCATTCCTACCAGGCGTCCTCACGTTGATTAAAGTTTTGATGCACTTTCTCTATATATCTCTGTAATTACTAGATGGATTTGATTCAAACTTAAAGTAGTTATTCCTGATCATCATCCATATCATATGGCACAAGCGTCATAACTCTTGCACCAATATTTTACTTAGAATTACGGTTAAAGCTTTTGTGCACTGTTGATGCTAAATATATTTGATTCAGACTCAAAATAGTTCCACATCTTCACCCACATCATGACTCAAGGTCCATAACTCTGGCACCAATTTTTCATAAATTATGCCCCTGTTTTACTTAAATTTCAAGTTAAAGTTTTGATGCATTTTCACTCTATCTCAGTTATTACAAAACGGATTTGATTCAAACTTAAAATAGTTGTTCCACATCATCAACCACATCATTAGACATGCCATAACTCTGGCACCTATGATTTATGAATTATGCCCCTTTTTACTTAAAATTTTGGAGTTGAAGCTTTGATGCAGTTTCACTTTATTACTATTATTACCAAATGGTTTGATTTAAACTAAAAATTCTTGTTTCACATCATCAAACACATCATATGAAACAAGGGCCATAACTCTTTCATGAATATTTCATGAGTTATGCCCCCTTTTTACTCAGAATTCCAGTTAAATTTTGATGCTTTTTCACCATACCTATGTTGTTACCAAATAGATTTGATTCATACTTAAAATGGTTGCTCCACATTATAACCCACTCATGTGACACAAAGTCCATAATACTGGTACCAATATGTTATGAGTTATGCCTTCTTACTTAGAATTTCAGGTTCAAATTGTGATGCATATTTGCTCTGGCTCAGTTATTACTAAATAGATTTGATTCAAATTTAAAATAGTAATTCCACATTATTAGCCACATGATGCAAGATGATGCATTACTTTTGCAGAATTTTTTTTTTCATGAATTATGTTCCTTTCATACTCATTTAATGTTTTGATACACTTTGTCTCTGTTATTACTGAATACATCTGATACAAACATCTTTCTTTATCTCTGTTATTACTTAATAAAGTAGACACAGACTTAGGCTATTGTCCAATATCTTCATCCACATTGGAGTGACAGCTCCAGCTTAAAAAATTCACACAATGTACTTGAATTTATAATCAAAGAAACAAAAATCATGTCTTCATACGCTGAATAAAAACAATAGAAAATTAGTAAGAAATTCTTATCTCTTACTTTTCAGGTGTGGACAGGACATGTAGCAACCATGTTAATTCAAAGCATTGTTAAAGTCCTGTTACCTGCAGCAGGTAAAGTTACAGAAAAATTCACAATAAACATTTGAACTTCAATACATAGAGAATAATAGGTTAGTGCCGTAGATGAGAAAGTTTATCTGGCAAGGTGGAGGAGGTTATCGGGTGAGCCGAAGGCGAACCTGATAACGTCCGGAGCCGAGCCGGATAAACTTTCTCCATCTTAGGCACTAACCTATTATTCTATTTATCTTGTCATTACTTCATTTTCCGATATTTGGCAATTTATTTTACAAAAATAAGTGTGCGACAACCGCTTTAATGACGTCATATTGGTAATGACGTCACTTATATAATGACGTGATTACCGGCAAAATCGCAATAACTTCTTCGTTTTTGAATAAAAACTCATTATTTGACCACTCATTTTCTTAGTTCGGACATTTCCAACACAATGATGATGGTTTCGTTGCAAAATTTCTTGACAACAATATCGATCATAAGGTCACATGTTCAACTGACCGTATATCACTGGTCACATGATCAACTGACGGTATATCAAGAAAGATATACGGCACCCTGATATCAGGTCGAAAATACTGCAAGTGACAGGATAAAATAATTTATTACAGTCATTACGTCTGTTAGGTTTTAGCTTAAAAAAACAAGCCATCAAAATATTCTGATTTGTTTCGATTTAACAATGTTTAACAAATTAATGTTTGAAAGATCTATGCATGTAACCTAATATAATTATGTAGGAATTGTTTTTTTTTTATATGAGCCGCGCCATGAGAAAATCAACATAGTGGGTATGCGACCAGCATGGATCCAGACCAGCCTGCGCATCCGCGCAGTCTGGTCAGGCTCCATGCTGTTCGCTAACAGTTTCTCCAATTCCAATAGGCTTTAAAAGCGAACAGCATGGAGCCTGACCAGACTGCGCGGATGTGCAGGCTGGTCTGGATCCATGCTGGTCGCATACCCACTATGTTGGTTTTCTCATGGCACGGCTCATATCATTGTTCAGTTTAAGTGGACTCCTGGTTCAGAATTGCATTTTCCTTACATTAAGTTATCAGTACATACAGAGCAATTTTACTTACTTTATTGCTTACTTGTTAAAATCTTGAAGTCATTACCTGCAAGTATTTTGTTGAACAACTTCAAGATGTTACTTTATTTCCAGGCCAGTCTATTCATAGCAGGTGCATATGTCATCGGAGTTTAAGTTCTCTGAGTGAATTACGAAATCAGTTTCAAAAGTTACCAGGTGGATCTGTAGACCTGGCGAAGGATGAGACATCTGGAATAGCAACGGTCATCATAAATAATCCTGGCAGGAAAAATGCATTTACGGGTAATCTTTGTCCATTGTTACAATAAACCTGCTCCATTTTTCAAACGGCCCTCCCGCTTAGCTCAATAGGGAGAGCGCAGATCCACGGATCTCAGGGTCGTGAGTTCGATCCCCAGGCGGGGCGTATGTTCTCCGTGACGATTTGATAAAAGACATTGTGTCTGAAATCATTCGTCCTCCACCTCTGATTCATGTGGGGAAGTTGGCAGTTACTTGCTGAGAACAGGTTTGTACTGGTACAGAATCCAGGAACACTGGTTAGGTTAATGTTTTTGACCATAACTCCTCGGCCAAGTTCATTATCTAGCCAAATCGCCCCAGGCACTTCAGAATTATAGCCCTTGAATTACTCTTCAAAGGTATATTTATAGTGAGTAAACAGTATATAAGACTGACTTACTATTTAGATGATTAGGCAGTTAATATGGGAGACACACACTTTTCTGAAAAGCAGCTCTAGTTTAGCTTTTGAGAGTTTTGACTATAATTCAGGAAATCCCAAAATCAATGAAAAACTGTCAGTACAAGACTTGTCCATTTCGCTTCAGATATTTATAGATGGTATATCAAATATTTCTGTTTTTACAAGGAGAGGAGGAAAAACATAAACATATTTAGTAAATTGGTGCACTTAGCTATCACTCCACACCGAAAAAAGCCTGTAATGTCAAATTTTATTTTTTAGGTACCATCTCTAGTAATTTGGCAGAAATGGGATTTGTTATACCTGTTTTGAGTTGTGAAACATTGTTTTTGCAGCGAAGCTCTGATGAACAATATAAGGTCATCATTGCTCTCTTGCTGCAGTGTAATATCAATACATTTGTATTTTCATAAAGTATTAAAAAAGAAATTAACAAAACTGTTGTTACAGTTTAGCAAAATTGGACATATTTTAAAATTGTAGATTTCACATGATATAATTTTCTACAGGTAAAATGATGGTGGATTTTTATGATTGTGTCAGTGACTTGGAGAAGTGGGTCACAGGAAAATGCGTCATACTTGCAGGCTGTGACGGTACTTTCTGTTCTGGTGGTGACCTTCAAACTGTACAGGCAAATCTATCTAATGGAGAAGAAATGAGTGAATTAATGCAAAATGCAACAGCGAGACTATTTAACTTACCTCTGGTCAGTGTGGCAGCAATCGATGGACATGCTCTCGGAGGTGGTGCTGAACTGGCCACAGCTTGTGATTTTAGAATAATGAAGCCGACAGCTAAGGTTGGTTTTGTGCAAGTGAAACTGAATATTGCAACAGGATGGGGAGGATGTACTAGACTTGTAGAACTGTTGGGAAGAACAAAGGCTTTAAGACTTTTATCATCAGGAATGATAATGAATGCTGAGACAGCTTATAGAATAGGCTTTGCTGATGATATTTTAGACGAAAACGGAGATATTGTTGAATTAGGTAAACAATGGTTGATAGAGAACTGTATAGGTAATGCTGCTGCAACTAGAGTTATAAAACAAATGGTTCTTGCTGGAGTGCAGTTTGATGAAGCTGCATCATTAAAGTGTGAGAGGCAGTTGTTTTGTCAAGTATGGGGAAAGGAAACACATCGTGAAGCTCTTAGTATGAATAAAAAACATAAATGACAGAAGTATTTATAGAATTAAACAGTATTAAATGGGTACATACTACCAAAAACTTTGTTTTCTATAGAATTTTTTGATAAGATTTTGTGTACCGAAACCATGAATTAGAACATTAATTTTAGATCCTTTTTAACATAGTAACTTTGTTAAAGTTTTGCTTGTAATCATGTTTCTCAGGAACTACTTGATCAAATGTTTTCAGATTCTCCAAATGCTAGTTACCCATGCTGAATAAGTGAGTTGTGAGTCAGATTGTCAGTTCATAAAGATAAGAAACTGTTTGTGATATGGCTAGATATTGCATTACCAATTTACCTTTCTGTTTAAATAAAGCAGTAGGGGCCTCCATGGCTGAGTGGTTAAGGTTGTAGACTTTAAATCACTTGCCCCACATGAATGTGGGTTCAAGCCTCTCTGGGCATTGAATTCATGTGAGGAAGCCATCCAGCTGACTAATGGAAGGTCGATGGCTCTACCTAGGTGCCCGCTTATGATAAAATAATGCAGGGAGAGGCACCTTAGGTCTTCCTCCACCATTAAACTCTGGAAAGTTGCCATATGACTTATAATTGTGTTGGTGTGACGTTAAACCCAACAGAATAGACAAACAAATGAAGCAGTATGGGGAAACATGTTCTTAAGCTAAAAGCAGTCTGTAGTTTTAAGTATGTTTACGGCCAAACTCCAGCATTATTGAAATTGTACAAGATCTTGTAGTTATATTATATTCTATGCAAGTTCATGAAAATTGTTAAAGAAACCTGGCTGCTATGTGTTAACACAGTGAAACTAGAGCAGTCAATCATTGTGATTCAAACCCTAGTCAAAGGTTTGTTTGACACAGCCTTAAATGGAATACATTCAGTGCTCTTCAGTGGAGTCAAAGTAATTGGTAGAATGTAAAATTTTAAACAACAGGGCCAAGATGGCCCTAGGTTGCTCACCTGAGTAACACACCATAACAGTGTAAACATGTTTGACCAAATGACCCAGTTTTTGACACCACGACCCAGTTTCAAACTCATCCGAATTTTAAAGGAGATAAACATTCTGACCAAGTTTCATGAAGATTGGAGCAAAAATGTGGCCTTTGGAATGTAAACAGCATTTTTCTTTGATTTGGCTTAGTCACCTAGTTTTTGACACCACATGACCTAATTAGCTCAACTTTACGGAGTATAAGGAGAGCTATCCTACTCGCCCCGGCGTCGGCGTCTTTCCGTGTCCCCACCTTGGTTAAAATTTTGGTGCACTTTCTCTTTTTTCAACTTATCTCTGTAATTACTTGATGGATTTGATTCAAACTTGAAATATTTATTCCTCTCATCTGAATAAGGCCATAACTCAGCACCATTTTTCATGAATTATTCCCTTTACTTAGAATTTCAGTTAAAGTTTTGTGCACTTCACTCTACCTCTGTTATTCTGATGGAATTGATTCAAACTAATAGTTGTTCAGCATCATCCCACATCATAGACACAGTGCATAACTCTGGCAGATTTTCATGAATTATCCCCTTTTACTTAGAATTCAGTTAAGTTTTATGCACTTGACTTTCACTCTATCTCTGTTATTACTGAATGGATCTGATTCAACTTAACGTTTCAAATCATTACCTTACATATGACACAAGGTGCATAACTCTGGACAATTTTTCATGAATATTTCCCCTTTTTACTTAGAATTTTAGGTAAGTTATGCACTTCATCTATCTCGTTATTACTGAATGGATTGATCAACTTAAGTAGTTGTTCAACATCATCACCACACCTATGACACAAGATGCATAACTCTGGATTTTTTCATGAATTATTCCCCTTTTTACTTAGAATTTTAGGTTAAAGTTTTCGTGCACTTTCACTCTATCTCTGTTATTACTGAATGGATTTGATTCAAACTTAAAATAGTTGTTCAGCATCATCACTCACATCATATGACACAAGATGCATAACTCTGGCAGATTTTTTCATGAATTATTCCCCTTTTTACTTAGAATTTCAGGTTAAAGTTTTATGCACTTTGACTTTCACTCTATTTCTGTTATTACTGAATGGATCTGATTCAAACTTAAACAGTTGTTCAGCATCATTACCCTTATCATATGACACAAGGTGCATAACTCTGGGACCAATTTTTCATGAATTATTTCCCCTTTTTACTTAGAATTTTAGGTTAAACTTTTCGTGCACTTTCACTCTATCTCTGTTATTACTGAATGGATTTGATTCAAACTTAAAATAGTTGTTCAACATCATCACCCACACCATATGATGCAAGGTGCATAACTCTGGCACCAATTTTTCATTAATTATTCACCCTTTTTACTTAGAATTTTAGGTTAAAGTTTTATGCACTTTCACTCTATCTCTGTTATTACTGAATGGATTTGATTCAAACTTAAAGTAGTTGTTCAACATCATCACCCACACCATATGACACAAGATGCATAACTCTGGCAGATTTTTTCATGAATTATTCCCCTTTTTACTTAGAATTTTAGGTTAAAGTTTTCGTGCACTTTCACTCTATCTCTGTTATTACTGAATGGATTTGATTCAAACTTAAAATAGTTGTTCAGCATCATCACTCACATCATATGACACAAGATGCATAACTCTGGCAGATTTTTTCATGAATTATTCCCCTTTTTACTTAGAATTTCAGGTTAAAGTTTTATGCACTTTGACTTTCACTCTATTTCTGTTATTACTGAATGGATCTGATTCAAACTTAAACAGTTGTTCAGCATCATTACCCTTATCATATGACACAAGGTGCATAACTCTGGGACCAATTTTTCATGAATTATTTCCCCTTTTTACTTAGAATTTTAGGTTAAACTTTTCGTGCACTTTCACTCTATCTCTGTTATTACTGAATGGATTTGATTCAAACTTAAAATAGTTGTTCAACATCATCACCCACACCATATGATGCAAGGTGCATAACTCTGGCACCAATTTTTCATTAATTATTCACCCTTTTTACTTAGAATTTTAGGTTAAAGTTTTGATGCACTTTCACTCTGATTCTGTTATTACTGAATGGATTTGATTCAAACTTAAAATAGTTGTTCAGCATCATCACCTACATTATATGACACAAGCTGCATAACTCTGGCACCAATATTTAATGAATTATGCCCCTTTTTGCTTAGGATATACTTATATAGTGTTTTGATACTTTTATCTTTACCTCTCTTATTACTTTAAGTTGATATTTTTGACATAGACTCAGGCTATTGTGCAATATCTTCATCCACAATTGGAGTCATTAAACACTCCAGTGACAGCTCTAGTTTCCTCAGATGTGCCCAGTTTCACTATCCAGCATCGAAATAGTCGAGCGCGCTGTCTCCTGTGACAGCTCTTGTTTTTTTTTCCCATCCGAGATTTCATGGAGACAAATATTCTGACCAAGTTTCATGCACATCAGATGAAAAATGCAACCCCTATTGCACACACAAAGTTTTTCTTTGATTTGACCGTGTGACCTAGTTTTTGTACCAAGATGACCTATATACAAACTTGACCTAGATTTGATCAAGACAAACAATTTGATCAAATTCCACGAATTCCCAGTGAAAAATGCAGCCCCTATAGCATCCACAAGGTTTGTCTTTGATTTGACCAGGTGGCCTAGTTTTTGACCACGGTGACCCATATTTGAACTTGACTTAGATTTCATCAAGACAAACATTCTGATCAAATTCCATGTATATTCAGTGAAAAATGCAGCCCCTATTACATACACAATGTTTTTCTTTGATATTGGGTTACCTAGTTTTTGACTCCAGATGTCCCATATTCAAACTTGACCTAGATTTTATCAAGACAAACATTGTGATCAAAATTCATGAAGATCCAGTGTAAAATCCAGCCCCTATTGCATACACAAGGCTTTTCTTTGATTTGACCTAGTTTTTTTTATCCCAGACGACCCAGATTTGAGTTTGGCCTAGACATCACCAAGACATATTCTGACCAAGTTTCATGATGATACAATAGATAACATGGCCTCTAGAGTGTTCACAAGGTAAAATGTTGACAGATGCCGGACAAATGTCGACAACAATAGCTCATCTTTGAGCTAAAAATATTTTAAAAATATGAATAACAAGGGTGGAAAACTGTCACAGAGTACACCTACCACAGTAAATTACTGTTGACTTTTAAATACTCTACTTAATAGTTAATGAGTAGACAAGTTGTCAGTATCAACCAATTCGAGAGCCATAACTCCAGAGTGATAAAGACTATCTGGCTGGTTATCGAATTTGGTGAAGATAACATGCTAATAAACATTAAAAGTTTGGTGAACATTGGATAATAACTGCTTAGGTTTTTGTTTGTATATTCTGCGTTTAAAGCAGTTTTTCAACAGTATTTCAGTTAACTGCTGAAGTTATTTTAAAAGTGGGCACTCATTTCTTGCAATATTACGTATTTCAAGAGCTGTGTCTCAAGAGTGACTGAGTATCCGGCTGGTTATAAATCTTGCCGGAGATATTTGCCTATAGGCGTTTGTACCAAATTTGGTGAACATTGGAAAAGAACTGAGAGTGGACATGGTCAATTATATTAAAGCCCCAAAACTCAAGAGTCACTGGGACAATCTGAATAGCCATCGAAACTGGTCGAGATACATGTATGCCATAAACACCTGTGACCAAGTTTAGTGAAAATTGGATAAAAGTGGCTTAAGTTAGAGAATGGGACAACTTTAATGGACACTACCCACTGAAGGTGCTCCCACAATATGTCAAGTTTCTTTTAGGTCTACATTATCCAAAGTATTTGCTTGGTTTCATTTAAATTGTTATATTTAGCAATTTATCATCTTTTAGCTGTAATCAAAACTTACCTGGAAGGCAGTTACCTCAGAAATTGACAAATAAGCCTCATCTCAGAAATAGTTTGTTTCTGTCATCCTTAGATGTCTGAAACAATTTTTAAGTCATTTCATGAATAATTTACAAAAACAGTGCTAAAGGAATGGGATTGAAAGCTAATTAGCTAAATGTCCTCTCCCTGACATCTTTTGAAGAATTTAGGCAAGAATACTTTTGTCAAGCTTCTAAGAAATTCCAAGACTGCTAATGAGTTGACTGAGACAAGCGTGTCCGTATACTGAAGGCTAGAATGATTTCTACAGCACTTCTGCCTGTTGATTATACTGCACTAGAGAGGACAGTTTGTTTTTACACTAAATTATGTACAAGAACCAAATAGGCATCTCTGCCCCAATTACCACAAACACACAGTCATTGCTAGCACAATTTATTTTTACATCAACAAAACATTGGTGTACATACATACATATTTCAATAATTATTGTAATCGGAAAAAAAATCCTTGCCACTGTTTAATTATCATAAGTTACTTAACAGAAAATCTGCTGCAAAATAAAATCATAATAACCAATCCCAAGCTATAAACTGAAACTCCATTACTGTAAAAAAATGTTTGCAAATGATAATATCACTTCTAGTTTTCCAATTAATTACATAATCTTTCACATTATGATCAACATAATAATGTCGTTCCACAGTCAAAAAAGAATAGTTATACGCATTGGATAAAATGCATTTGTCAATAAAAAAACATGTAAATAGTTCACAAACACAGCCAGACTGACGTCTTTAACTGTTTTTCCCTTGTTTAACTGAAAGCTGAAGAATTTTTTCATTAGAATTATCTTGTAAACTACTGAAATCATTTTATCACTAATCAGGTTAAAAATTTATCTATCAAATGTTTTTGAAAACTAATCAATCTATCACTGAATTTGCATGTAAGCAAAATAGGTTAATAGGGAACAAAGTATCTTCACTATTGCAGCAGTTTCAAATGACAGAAAAATATCCGCAACCTTGAATTTTCTAATATGATTTGTGTTCCTGGCAGTTTGATATCCAATCCTGATGACATATCACAAAGTGGACCATATTGTAAATTGGTAAATATGCCAAATGTGTAATCCACAAAAAATAAAGTCTTTACTTACTTACTTACTTACTACTTACTTACTAAAGTACCATTCTAATTGGTCAGTGAATGGACTGTGAGGTGTACAAAGATTTTGCGAATTTCTGGTTAAATTCAAAATTGGACCTGTCACCAGTTTGCAACTGCTTATTAAAATTTAATCACTGCTCAAGGTCATAAGGTGCATGGATAATACACAATAGTGAACAATATGTGACATAGACACCAGAGTGTGTAAGAAACTGTGTAATATTGTGATTTTTTTCCTGTTTGTCTGCATGAGAGACTGAATACACAATCTGTGATACTAGCATTTACTTTTAACACAGTTTATAAAAAGCAAGCTGCTGCCAATCTAAACATTGTTTAACAGTTCTAAAAGTTCACTAAATACTGTTTTAACTATAGACACGTAAATGAAAATAAAATCAGTTTGATAATTCAGTGATGAGTTAACACACAAGTCAAATTAATACATGGAATGGGACAACATATACAGACAACAAAAACCATTAAATGCTGTAACAATTTTTAAGTCTATTTTACAAATTAAGAGCTTAAATATACACATAAAAGTAATAAAAGAATCCCTATCACAGTTAACTTGTGGTAAACATAATAGCTAAACAACTACCACAACACTTTAATATATCCACACTTGATTAAACTCCCAATGTCATACAGCTATTTAATGTTTCAACAAAAACAATCTGCACATACAAATATGGAAAAGTAAAGTTACAGGTTTTGCAGTTCAAAGCCTCAACTGGGCATATTCCAGTTTCAGTGTATACCCAGCTATATGTCAACATTTTTTTTTCAAATCTAAACACAAAACACGTTACCAGTAACGTTATTCATATCTAGTATCTCTGCAAACAAAAAACCCCATCAGTTTCATACTCTATATCATCTTGAATGCCTGGCCCTGCCCCCAGTAAAACATACCTCTGAAAATTTAAACGGCAATCTTGCAAAACAAGAAATGATCTGCTTATAATTTTGCTGAAACATCATCTGCCTGTGCTGACAGTATTTAATGTTAATCTCACAAATAAAATGATATACACAGTTACATATTTATACATAATCTATATACAGAGTACACAATACAATATATTAACTATACTGTTATATCAAAATTACATTTTACTTGTCCAACAGTAATCATTATCAAAAACATTTCTACAGATAGAATAATCACATAATCCTTTTTGGCAATGAAATGGTGTAATATAAATAGTATCTACCAATCTTTCCTTTAAGTACAATCAAATTTCTAAGCTAAATTACAATATTTTTTCATCAACTTATTACTTGAGTATCTGCACTTTTAATTGGTGTAATATAATTATTTAGTACTGCAGAGTGTAATGAACCTACAAATTAACTGTTTTATCAATTTTTTCTATAACAAGGTTTTCCCCTGATTTCTTGTTAAATATAAGACGACGCCATTGATAATATAAAACAATCTAAAACTCTGAGAGTGGTCATAGGAACTTTTAAAATATCTTGGTAATTTTTTAACTCATCCAAAATAATTTTGATGAGGTATTTGCCATTGTAAATTTCAGTCGTACTGACACCAAAAATTAGAAACAAAACAGAAAAAAAGCAACTGCGAATTTATTTGTGGATGGACTGTTACACAAATTTCTGGATATATCTTTGTTGCATAAAAGCAACATTTAAAATCACAAATTTTGAAAAATATCTATAAAAGTATTTTTTCGAACATTTTTACAATCTAACTGATATTAATAAAAGAACTTTAAAATTTCCAAAAAGATATTACTATAGCAGGTGGTAAAGCCTATACAGTAAAACACCGCTCGCTCGAGGTCGCAAGGGGATGAGCAAAATGCTCGAGTTATCCATGGTTTCGAGCGACCCAAACATTGACCAACATACGAAGAAAATTGAAGTTTATTTTACCAATTGTCATCGAGACCATTTGCAGAGGAAACGGTGATGCGTAATAATAACACACTCATGACATTTTCAAAAAAAAACTTACTACAAACGTTATTTATGATAGATCGTAATTGGCACATGTGAAGAAACAGCTAAGACATTTTTTTTTTATTATCTGAAATACTGTAATCGAATTCGCAATTTTCTTCTCCAAATTAAGATCTCATAATTATCATCTCAATTTTATGAAAAGGCTATCTTATTTCCTTTATTTGCATGCAAACAACTGTTGGTTAAAATATTAAGATCTCATAATTATCTTCTTGATCCCGCAGAAAAAAGTATAATTAATAACAATTTTGATCAATAAAATTTTTCTTCCACCTTTCATCAATAATTAATCTCATTATCAGATCAAAACCGACAAACTAAGTCGGGGAATAGACCATGCAATTCTCATGGCGTGCGAAAATTTTAAATTAACCGATACATTCTGACCGCCGAAGGTGTGAAAAATTTTGACACCTCTGTTCGAGTTTGCCATAAGCAACAAAGAGTAAATTAATACACAGGGACCAGGTGTCATGCTCGAGCGATTGAGTTATCGATGCTCGACCCAGCCATGGTAATCTCACATAGAAAATAGTAGAAAATCGGCCGGGACCACATGAATTGCTCGAGCAAGCCCGGGTGCTCGAGTAATCGATGCTCGAGCGAGCGGTGTTTCACTGTACAAAATAAAGCTGCAATTCATAAAATAACCTATTACAGATTACATGGATTAAACAATAGCTTGATTCAAAGAATCGTTCCTCTATAGTACTTGAGCAAACCAGTTCTTTCTGACAATATATAATTAGTCCTGCTACTATGAAATAAATAAAACTAAAATAAAACTCTCCACACAAGAGCAATCTGTGTAAAAGTAAGTTCATTACACTATGCCAAAAATGACTGAAAGTCAATACCCAGCAGCTAAGTCCTGTAAAATTCGTTGGATTACTGCTACTATATATGTTGTTTTCGGGAGACAATCAAAATCCCCTTGATCAAAATCCCCTACACTGAAAAATGACAGGGTGTTACAAAATCCCCTTCATACTTTTGCAGGGTGTATCATAATCCCCTCTGTGATTTTTACTTATTTCATCAAGTTCAAATACAATTATATATAACTTAAAAGTCTATTGCATAAAGCACGTAAATACAATGCCTTAAGCAAACATAATATAATTTGGAGCACTGATATCTATATATCTATAATGTTAATCACAGAGGGGATTATGATACCCCCTGCAAATGTGTGAAGGGGATTTTGTAACACCAAGTCATTTTTCAGTGGAGGGACTTTGATCAAGGGGATTTTGATATACACTCGTTGTTTTCCAAACTTTGTCAGCATTTTATAACTGTAGAAAATGCTGTGATTTTAAGAACTGAAATAAATGAGATGTCTGACAAACTGATGTTCATATAACCCTTAACAGTTGAGCCGTGCCATGAGAAAACCAACATAGTGGGTATGCGACCAGCATGGATCCAGACCAGCCTGCGCATCCGCGCAGTCTGGTCAGGCTCAATGCTGTTCGCTTTTAAAGCCTATTGGAATTGGAGAAACTATTAGCGAGCAGCATGGATCCTGACCAGACTGCGCGGATGCGTAGGCTGGTCTGGATCCATGCTGGTCGCATACCCACTATGTTGGTTTTCCCATGGCATGGCTCAGTTTGTGAATTCAAGAACTTTTTACAAATAAATACTCTTTTTAAAACAACTACATAAAAACGAACATTTGCATAGACGTTTCTAGTGATTAATGAAAACCTGTAATATGACATGTTCCGTAACCTGTGCACATACAAACATTCTCATAACGTGGTCCCCATACTAATGCTCTGGAACATAATGGGAACAGCCAACATAACAAATGTTATACACAAAATTTATACATGTACAAATGTATAACATTCCTAATATGTGCTATTTTTCAACTATTTCTTTGATTTTACCAAAATACTGCCAAGTGATATAACATTGATGAAATGCTTTGTGTCAAATGTCCCCAAATTAAAGGTAAATATATAATAAGCATTAAATATATGCACCAACATTATTGTATTACATACGTATTTCACAAATATGCAAAAACATTTAATCATTAATCCTATTTTAGCTTTTCATGTGTTAATGAATTTCTAGTTTAACTGACTCAATGACAAATACCCATCAACCCCATGCAAAAGAAGCAGATGACGGAAAAAAGTAGGGACAATGAGTTCTTTGTAGCTACAAACTAGCCCAAGCTATGTCACAGGTGCAAATATTTAAGACAGACAACAAGCATTTCTTTTACCCTCCAATGGAAACTATGAATACAATAAATACATTGAAAAAGGAATATTGCACAGCAGAACACCTCCACAGGAAATACTAGCCTAATAATTATGTCGGAACAATTATGTCAATACATGTGCTGATAGTTCTTCAGAGTGGTGGGACTTCTATCACTTAATCAAAAAAAAAAAAAAAAAAAGCATGTACCCATATTCTCTCTCTGTGAACCAATTTAAAGCTAAACCTTAATCTATCACAGTACCCATCATTAACTTTTTGCTTAAATCTTGTCAGTACAGTGTAACCATCACATTTTTGATGGGAGTGTAATATCAAAGGCATAAAAAACTCCTTACTGAACCCCAAAAAAACTCCCCATAGTAACTTGCCAATACAAGTATTATATAGCAACAATTTGTTGTCAAGTTCTTTAAGCAGACATACTTTTTCCTGTACTAAGCACTTATTTTAAATAATGAAAGTGTAAAATATAATGTATTAAATGTTGAATACTTTCTGTGGTACTATTACACCTGGTTCAAAAATAAATGTGGGTTATAACACTAATTGTTTGATTTCATCTTTATCTGATTTGCTTCTTGAAACCAGCATCCCATGAATGTCTCTGGGCAATCTGATTAGCAAGTGTGTCTGCTTGTGAATCATCTGATTAGCAAGTGTGTCTGCTTGTGAATCAATCTGTTCAGATTTTTTTGTGAAGATTTAGTGCAGATGCTCAGTAGAGTGATTTCATTCCTTCCTCCTCAAACTGTGCCCAGCCATCATTCAGTTCTATAAATATAGCTCTAGCCAATGGTAGGTGTGGAGAATCTGCCAGCTGCAAATATTTTATACATGTAAGGGCTAGGCTGTTAACAGTTCAAGATGTTAATACATTTCCTGTATAACTACAAATTGCAATTGTTAGTTTTGCTGAATTTTAAGGGACATGAAATCCTTTTGGATGAAGACTTTCCAACTTTCAGACTACAGGAGTCTCTGCACACACTTAGGTCAGTGTAGACCACCAACCTGCCAGGTAGCTTCCTTAACTGTAATAGCTTACATATTCAAGACTTTATTTCAACATGAACTCTATATCACTTGTCTGAATTATAGAAAGTGTAGATTTAAAAACCCAATTTTGCATTTAGATTTACTGTTTAAAATAAAGTATACTAATAAAATTTCTCTACTGTAAGAGCATTACATATGCAATGAGATGGAGTACCTTATCTGGATGTACAGAGAGCACAGCTTTCCTGTAGACTTTCTTCACTTGGTCAGGTGTGACAAGGTCGTGCATACCACATTGTTTCCATCTTGTCTCCTCCTCCCACAGTACAGTATGCAGAGAACACAGTAATGCTCGTATGTTACGCTCTTTACCTTTCGTCCACTCCAATACCTGTAGGAAAATTTCAAGTGAAGTGATCTACAAATGACTGGCTTATGGTTTCAAAATGTTAAAAGTAAGTATGTAGGTGTTCATGTACAGTAAAGAGAATTTAATATGAACTTGTAGTAGACAAGTAGTCTATAATCCTGTAAAGTTAAATATCTGGCAACAAATATTGCTTAAACTAGTGTACTGTCAGGTCCAATTAAAACAGCTGTCCGTTATCTTAGATGAAAAGTAATAATATCAATTTGAGTCTGAGCTCACTATAAGATAAATACTCTGTCATAATACAACAAATAATTCTAAATGTCTAAAATTATTTATCATCAATAACTGAAATGCTGACAAATTGTGTTAAGTCCAGAGCAGACAAAAGTGGGCAGTTTGTACCTCAAAGTGAATGCCCACAACTCTAGAAGTAAGCTATAATGTATTTCAAACATCTTTTCATTCTGCTCTATACAGAAATAAAATGGAACTTAACATATTACTGTACAGCTGTAATTAACTAAGACTAAACAGAACCGGACACTAATTTCATGGAATTCCATAATTAAAGATTGTATCAGAAATACCTTCAGTTTAATAGGGTCCATTTCTTCTGCCATTATTTTTTTTTTCATATCACCAATAGTTTTAGGTCCGTCATCTTTCTTGGTAAAGGTTGATCCCTTTGGCATCAAGTCATCAAATGTGGCTTTACTTGCATGAGTTTTTGGACCTGTGTTTTGGCAGAACAATAAAGATAAACTGAAGATGGCTACACTATATAATATATGGATCAAAAAATAGGTTTATAACTTGATAGAAAAGTTCTGCTTCATCAGTTTGTTCATGACGGCTTCAAATACTAATCTAGTGGCTGTGAAGTGTAAAACCTTACTGAATGCCAGTCAAAATAGAATACTATTTTGAGAGGTACTAAGACAAGTAGTTTTGACTATTAACTGGCATGTTGTTCAGTTAAGTGTTTTATTACATCAGAAATGAAATTTCACAGAAGTTTTGACTTTAGCCAATTAAACATGTGCTGAACACAGATGGGTCATATAGGCACAAAGAGGCAATATACATAAGAAATCTTGTAATACTGATCTCTAGTTAAAGAGTGTCTTGTCATTCACCTACGCTTTTAAGAGGAACAACTGGACTACTTACTACTTGAAAAGAGTTACATGACAGACAAACTAGTTATGTTAAAGTAAGTATCTTAAATGTTGCAGAAAGTTCTTATTTGAACTTTACACAGATATTTCCATATACTATCAGCTATAAAACAATGTTTCTCATCAAAACCTTTCTTTGAGCTGTCATTTGTGTCACGGAACACACTGCCCTGGTGGTAGTTTGGCCGCTTTTGTTGTTGGCTCCCAGGAGCAGTTGTGCTGGGGCTTGCCCTGCCACCCCCAGCTTGTTGCTGAGTTCGAGGTTGTTGCATTCCGCCTTCAAAAACAATCATAAAAATTTCTCATCTTTATGCCATAATTTTGATCATATATTACCAGCATTTTTAACACTATCTTTCTTACATAAAATTTTACCTGAAGTTATAATCTTTCTTACATAAAATTTTACCTGATGGTATACAGAACTTGCCCGGTAACTTACAACAATGACTTGATTGACTACACACAGGACTACATGTAACTTACAGCAATTTGTTTCTTTCATGACATACAGACTTTATAAAACTGTCATAGTTCAGATATGACCAAAGTTCAGATATGACCAGATGATGGCTCTAAAATTTCTCAAAACTTAGAAAAAATGTATTTCATGATCCATATTTCAGTTATTATGCTTCGTGCTGCTGCGATATACATACCCATGTACCCAGATCCCATTGGAGGTTTACTGGGCTGCTGTTGCGGTGCCTGTTGACTCTGTTTTTGCTGTGACATACTGGCTGGCTTTCCAAATGACCCTGTAAAACAGTAGAGTCTGTATTTCATAAAACTGTTGCAATCAAAGTTTATAGCCAACCTACACTATAGATTAGCAAAGTCTTTATCATGTTTTCAAACACATGATATACTTAATAATGAAAGCTGGGTAGTCTAAGGACACTGTATCTTTTTTCTAGTTTCCATTTACACAAAAGTAGGCCGATTAAAAATCTTATTTTGTAGCTGAAAGTTAGAGCAAGAAAAGCTTACCAAATTCTGCAAAAGGATCAGCAGGTTTTCCACTACTTGTTCCAGATCCAGCTGGATTTGCACCTTGACCCATTCCACTCTTCGACTGGAATGTTCCACTACCACTTCTTGGAATGTTTCCTCCCATCTGCATGCCGCCTAGGAATGTACCACTGTTGTTTCTAGGAATGTTACCTCCCATTGGCTGAAATGTTCCACTACCACTATAAGGTATATTGCCACCGGTCCCTAGATTTGAATAAGAGCTATTTCTTGATATATTTGGACTAGAATTTGTAGAAACGAAAGAGTTCCAATCTCCCATTAGATCTCCTGAACTGTCTGTTGCTCCAGGTTTTGAACTAAATGAACTTGATTTATCCATACCTAATATATCATTCTGTGATTCTTTGACCCCACTTGAGTCTCCAAAAGGATCAAATGAATGAAATTCATTTTTGGGAGCAGTTACTGTCACAGGTGGTGGCTCTTGTGATTTTGTATTACTGGAAAATGCCTGGAATGGATCAAACGTATCACTTTTTGTACTTCCATCCATCATATCTATGTCAGCTGAGCTGGAATTAGCTGTCCCACTGAGTATATCTACATTTGAAGGAGTCTTTTCTATATGTATAAGGTTTACATCATTTGCTAGACTATCTCCATTATTCATATCAAAGAAGTCTACATCCTCTTCAGTTTTAAATCCAGACTGGTCTTGGAAATTTGCTTCAAAGGGCTTAAAATCTTTATTTTGTTCACTAGATTGCACATTGCCATTATCACTGGGATACGGAGATTTCCTTTCATTTACCCCACCCACTCTTTGTTGAGTCAAAGCTGCAAAGTCATCCTCATCATCACTGGTGTTTTGCAACAGACTAAATTCATCTTCTGTTGGTATTTTCACCTCTTTGGCTGGTTCATTTACTGCTCCATTTGAAGCTTCACTTACTGCTCCGTTTGAAGCCCAGTCTAATGTTTCAAAAAAGTTAGCAGTGGGAACTTCCTGTTTTGGCTGACTGGCAGGGGGCTGACTGACAGTGACTGGAGACTGGTTCCGTGTGTTTCTACTGTCACTGACTGAATTGACTGGTTGTTTAGCTTTGTCATTTGGAACATGACTTGGACTCTCGTTTGAACTGACACTAGATGATCGGGCCAATCTAGCTTTACCTTTCTCTGATATACCTGCATGTACAAAACACAAACACGTATCACTATTGTAAATTTACTTTAATTATGTCAAATGAACTTTGTCAAACTATCAAAATGTTAAAAACTGATATTTCTACACAAGGTTTCTTCTTTGTTGTTTATTACTATTGCTCAACATCATTGTTTTCACTTTTTATTTACAACAGGAAAAATTGGTATGAAATGCTTGCTCATAAAAAAAACAAAAAACAATGGTGAGGCTACATTAAATTTATAGACACCAAATTAATAAAAAAAATATCAGTCATACATTATGTTACGGGAACACAACTGTCATCTGCGATCAATTTTGAAAACAACCTTTTAAAACCAACAGTTTGTCTCCTCAGGGCAAAAAGTGGATAACTCCATTGACTTAAAGGACTTATTCACTTCTTGCACTAAGGTGGCGATATTGTCATACACAGTGTAACTTATGAATTTAAACCAGCCACGATTCATCCCCGTTTAACACTAAAATAATATGGCATAAAAAGTACATTATCTACTATACTAATTTGTCAAGAAGCACAAAGACGTCACACATTGCAATCAGCACAGAATGAAAGTTTTAAAGTTAATACTTCAAAACAGAGAGAGAAAATCATACCAAAAAGTGACATGGTCTCGTGTAGTTCTTCCTTATTTGAGAAGAGAATCCTTGGTGAAAGTTTCTGTACATCAAATTTGGCCCAGGGGAAGTTCTGTTCTGGTGGGCGGTCTTTGGGTGATACAGTGGTGTTGAGCATAACAGCAAATCTTTCAGGGTACTTGTCTGGGGTGTCAAGTTGGTCTAAATCATATCTGTTGTCACAAGTTAAAAATTTATGATGTTTTTTTTTTATGTTAAAGATCCACACTCTCTATAACTTATGACTGAAAATAATTCTTCTTTGAACTTATTCATGAAATCTCTGCTTAAAACTCCTTATTTCAGTTAGTATAGCATGAGACATACGAAACAAAAGTGAAGATAAACTCCTAACCTTTTATTTTGTACATGTGTATTTGTGATAATGTAAGTGCAGCTTGAATAAAAACTTCAGTGAAATACATAAAGCTCCCTAATAAATGTCCACAGAACTTACTGTGTAAATTTCATATTTGTTCGGTTAGGTTTTACAAAACCCGAGTTGATTTGAAGCTGGAACATCTTCATGGAGGTAATCTGCGAAGACAATAACATGTCACTCAATATTGTTTACTTTTTTAAATATTGTCAGTCCATCTGTCAACGTTCTAATTAGTTCAATTTTGAATGTCGTACTGTCAGATAGTAAAATTGGTAACTGGTAGCTCAAATTATTTCATAAGAATTTTACAAAAAATTGGTCTTTCGGAAAAATCATTATTTCAAATGTTTACTGTGACCAAAGTTGTCCTTCTGCAGTAGAATAATCATCCATTAATATAGAAACCAATGCAGATATTTAGCAAACCAGCTACCTACATCTCTATTATAAAGTTGACACAACTGACTTTACAATAACATACATACAGCATGAACATAACCCAACACTCTTTTTATATCATTATTCATATCCACTCAATACAGAATTACAGATCCGTGAATATATTCTGAAGAACTACACTTCCTGAAACCAGTGTATTAATGAATTTTGTGAATGTTTTTCCCAATGTTCAATGTGTGAAGTATAGAGTATAGCTGTTTACCTTTCCTTGTATTTTGCCTCCAAATGTTGACCTGGCATGATACACAATAATAGTGATATCTCCTGCTGCTGATATATTGAGAGGTAATGTGACTTTGCCCTCAGCCTCGGAGTAACCTTTCATTTTCTCGTACTCCTGAGACGTGGTCAGAATCCTGTCCTCTCCTACAAAAACCTCCACAAATGGTGTGCAACCATTCCTACAGGAAACATATCAAGAAGAGATTTGATCATTAATATAAAGGAACAAGGAGAGACCAATCTATTTGCAATTTCAAGAGTAGTGTCAAAAACAAAGACTTTTTAATGACGCCTACCTAAAATGCCTCTAATCTGGATGCAACTGGTTTTATCATAAAGTGAAAATAAAAAAATTCTTGCATTAGAGTAAGTAAACATTATCAGTGTCTTTGAAATGAAGAAAGGCAAGACGGGACAATTACTTACTTCATTTTGTTGAAAAGAGGTACAGGGGCTAAAGTAATACTGTTGAGAATGAGAGACTTGGTGTGTGGTTTGTACGGATCATCTGATACCATCTCACTGAGATACTCTATGTACCTGAAGTAAATATAACACAATCTCACTGAGATACCCTTTGTACCTGAAGTAAATATAACACAATCTCACTGAGATACTCTATGTACCTGAAGTAAATATAACACAATCTCACTGAGATACTCTATGTACCTGAAGTAAATATAACACAATCTCACTGAGGTACTCTATGTACCTGAAGTAAATATAACACAATCTCACTGAGATACCCTTTGTACCTGAAGTAAATATAACACAATCTCACTGAGATACTCTTTGTACCTGAAGTAAATATAACACAATCTCACTGAGATACGCTATGTACCTGAAGTAAATATAACACAATCTCACTGAGATACGCTATGTACCTGAAGTAAATATAACACAATCTCACTGAGATACCCTATGTACCTGAAGTAAATATAACACAATCTCACTGAGATACGCTATGTACCTGAAGTAAATATAACACAATCTCACTGAGATACCTATGTATCTGAAGTAAATATAACACAATCTCACTGAGATACTCTATGTACCTGAAGTAAATATAACACAATCTCAGTGAGACACTCTATGTACCTGAAGTAAATATAACACAATCTCACTGAGATACCCTATGTACCTGAAGTAAATATAACACAATCTCACTGAGATACCCTATGTACCTGAAGTAAATATAACACAATCTCACTGAGATACCTATGTACCTGAAGTAAATATAACACAATCTCACTGAGATACTCTATGTATCTGAAGTAAATATAACACAATCTCACTGAGATACCCTTTGTACCTGAAGTAAATATAACACAATCTCACTGAGATACTCTATGTATCTGAAGTAAATATAACACAATCTCACTGAGATACCCTTTGTACCTGAAGTAAATATAACACAATCTCACTGAGATACTCTATGTACCTGAAGTAAATATAACACAATCTCACTGGGATACCCTTTGTACCTGTAGATATAACACAATCTTACTGAGATACTCTATGTACCTGAAGTAAATATAACACAATCTCACTGAGATACTCTTTGTACCTGAAGAAAATATAACACAATCTCACTGAGATACCTATGTATCTGAAGTAAATATAACACAATCTCACTGAGATACCCTATGTACCTGAAGTAAATATAACACAATCTCACTGAGATACCCTTTGTACCTGAAGTAAATATAACACAATCTCACTGAGATACTCTATGTACCTGAAGTAAATATAACACAATCTCACTGAGGTACTCTATGTACCTGAAGTAAATATAACACAATCTCACTGAGATAACCCTTTTACCTGAAGTAAATATAACACAATCTCTCACTGAGGTACTCTATGACCTGAAGTAAATTTATAACACAATCTCACTGAGATACCTTTGTACTGAAGTAAATATAACACAATCTCACTGAGATACCTATGTATCTGAAGTAAATATAACACAATCTCACTGAGATACTCTATGTACCTGAAGTAAATATAACACAATCTCACTGAGATACCCTTTGTACCTGAAGTAAATATAACAATCTCAGTGAGACACGCTATGTACCTGAAGTAAATATAACACAATCTCACTGAGATACTCTATGTACCTGAAGAAAATATAACACAATCTCACTGAGATACTCTATGTATCTGAAGTAAATATAACACAATCTCACTGAGATACTCTATGTATCTGAAGTAAATATAACACAATCTCAGTGAGATACCCTATGTACCTGAAGTAAATATAACACAATCTCACTGAGATACCCTTTGTACCTGAAGTAAATATAACACAATCTCACTGAGATACCCTATGTACCTGAAGTAAATATAACACAATCTCACTGAGATACTCTATGTACCTGAAGTAAATATAACACAATCTCACTGAGATACCCTATGTACCTGAAGTAAATATAACACAATCTCACTGAGATACCCTATGTACCTGAAGTAAATATAACACAATCTCACTGAGATACTCTATGTACCTGAAGTAAATATAACACAATCTCACTGAGGTACTCTATGTACCTGAAGAAAGTATAACACAATCTAACTGAGATACCTATGTATCTGAAGTAAATATAACACAATCTCACTGAGATACTCTATGTATCTGAAGTAAATATAACACAATCTCACTGAGATACCCTTTGTACCTGAAGTAAATATAACACAATCTCACTGAGATACTCTATGTACCTGAAGAAAATATAACAAGATCTCACTGAGATACTCTATGTACATGAAGTAAATACAACACAATCTCGCTGAGATACTCTATGTACCTGAAGAAAATATAACACCATCTCACTGAGATATTCTATGTACATGAAGAAAATATAACAAGATCTCAGTGAGATACTCTATGTACCTGAAGTAAATATAAACCAATCACACTGAAATACCCTTAGTACCTGAAGTAAACATAACACGCTCTCAGTGAGATACTCTATGTACCTGAAGTAAACATAACACAATCTCACTGACATACTCTAGGTACCCATATACATGTAAATCTCAAGTTTACAAAGCAGGCACACATCAGCCTAATAAATACACAGTGGCAGGAAAAAACCCAATATACCTGAAGCAAATATAAGACAGCAACATTTATTTATCGTGACATACAGCATCTACAGCAGTATAGTCCAGAATATTCAATTTATATAAAAAGACACACAGTACCTTCTTTGTGAAGGAGTAACATCAGGTGAACACCTCTTGGTGCTGAACATAGTTAGTGCTTGTTGAGGACCATCAAACAGTCGACAGAAGACTAGAAATGCTGCTGCTACAGTTGCTGAGGAAGCTTTACCATCCTGCAGATAAATGTTATTTGTTCAAAAGTACCTGAGTTTCAGTTACAATAACCACTGCAACTACTGTGCCTCTATCAAGCTTCATCATGAATGATCTAGAGTATGCTGTATATTGTTTATTCCTCATATGGAGCTAGGACCCATCCACAGGCTTCATGCATAACCTCATTCATTTGAAATCACTGGTTTTGACAAGATTTTCTCCTACATACTTTATAGAAAACTTTAAAACAAGAGCTGTCCACAAGCCAGTGCACTGGACAATTCAACAACTTCTTAGACAAACAAGGGTCACAACTTGTCAAGATTTATACAACTTCGTTATTTTATAACAATTTATTACAAACTAAAACTTTTTTATGACAATGATAACAATTTGCATGTAAAACCCTACTAAAATTTTCTTAGCAAATTAAGGGCAATAATTCGAAGAGTTCTCTAACATGGTTACGAATGAATGTATGACAAAAAGAATGTCGTGTGAAGTTTCAGTCCAACGTATGTAGTTGCTACTGCGATACAGGTTCATACATAGTTGCATGCAAAACTATAAGCAAATTTATTAAAATATAAGTGGAAAAAGAGCCATAATTTGAATCTAATTGACCCAAGAATGATTTAACTTGCTTATTTCATTAGGTTTCATGAAGCATCGTTACACTGTCTTAAAAAATACCATGCAAATACTGGAAGTTTTAGACAACATATATAGAAGATATTACATACTTGTTTCTAATCCCCATTAAGTTACAATGGTATTGGAAACATCAATATTTTTCTATACACTGACGCCTGAATTTCATATCGGGTGCGTGACGTAATTTAATGTGTCGTTGCATTAATTCTTTTATTTAGTCATTTAGTTATTTCATGTCAATCTTATTCAGGCTATTGAACAAGTTCATAATATTAGCATTAAATTTATATGTGTAGATATGTATGTAATAAAAAGGTTATTATCTTGGCATCGTGAAATATGATCTCTTTATTTAGTGGAAGAAGATTGCACTTGCGCAATATTTCTGCTGCAGAACTCATGCATATCTCCTGATACAAAGCTAATAACCTATAATTATCAATGTTTTGACAAACAATCACTGATAAAGCAAATGTATCTCTAATGTACATGTTTATAAGTAACCCATCAGGGGTGGCAAAATCTTATTTTGACTTGCTTGTCCGTTTTTTGTCAATTGCTATTTTGAACTTGTCCATATGATAGTTATATAGTAAATTCTGGTCAAATTTCATTTGTCCATACAAGCTTTGGGACAACCTGGACAATACGGGCAATTGAATTTGCCACCCCTGCCCATGCTCTGACATTACTATAAACTATAAGAATAGAAATACTCACCAAACAATGTATAACACAGATGTTCTTTGGATTTTGCCGCAACCATAGATGCATGTTTTTACAGACAGCAAACAAATTGGCTAAAGTGGGTGCTTTTCTGGGCGGCCAACCGCATTCTGACACCTGCAGAAACAGAGACATACGAAATCTTCTAAAACTTCATAATATTTACAAACTCATTCAAGATGCATTCCGTTTAAGCATATGATCTTAAAATGATTGAAAAGCATATTCACACAACACTGTGAAAGGTGCTACTTCCTACACTTACCAGAACCCAAAGTCATAAAACTGTTTGGAGACTAGCTTCAAAACACAAGTATGTGACTAGTTAGTACAGAGCATAAATTTGTCCAAAGTCAATGTTGCTTCAGAGACTATTCTTCAAGGATTTAGCACCCTAAGGTCGTGGCTTCTGCTTGTAAATGGTCTTGACGAAGTTTTGAGCCTTTGCCAGACTTTAAACCTTTGTAAAGTGACATACATATTTTACCGTCTTACCCGATTTTCAAACTTGGCATTCCTATACTGTCTCTGAGAGAGATTGTATACAGCGTAAGAGTTTCTATGACGACCTTCCAGGTAATTTCTTACATCATCTATATGATTCTTTATGGCTGATTCTACACCTTCCGCTGGGAACGACATCACTGGTAACGAAAGAAATAATCTATTTCTTGTTTTTTTATATACATAAAGATTGTGGTTTTTGCAAAAACTGCTATTTCATGGGGACTTTGCTGATTTCAACTACTGAAGATAGAATGAACAGAAGCTTTGTTTGCTTGATGAGATTTCATTTTGCCCACTGATGCAACCACGAATTTCACGAGAGTTATTCCCCAATGAATATTAATAATTTTACAGTAATTCTATTTTCATCTACTCTGAACTCATCTATATTATCCACTGAGTAACAATTTTCATAGATTTTGCGGATGTTCCAATCCATAGAATTTATCCAAACAAACTAAAATCAAACTATAGTGTATAATTTTACTATGACAGAGTGAAATTTGAGAAATTACAGAAACAGATTTTTTTTGAGAATACTAATCAGTAACTGAACAAAATCAGCGAACATTTACCTGCTATTCTAGAAGTGATGTAACTGATATCTAGCTCTGACTTGTTCATTGTTCTGAAGAAGAGAATTAGAAATTAATGTTAACTGCTAGTATACACATAACAAATTATGGTAAAGAGAAACAGGAAACACTTTCTGGTAACAATTTATGTTAAGATAAAAAAGAACTGACATGCAGATCAGTGGTGTGCTGAACAATGTGTTGGCCACTATATTGAGTGGAAGTTGGTTTCATGAGCCAAGACTCAATCTGAAAGCAGATACACTGAACAATATTCGTACAAACCAACTTACGCTGAGACAGTTTCCACAACCTTTGCTGAGGCATCTTTTACGTTTTTCATCAGACTGCCAGCTCCCATTTTCAGTGAACTGAAGAGAGAACCACTAGAGGTGTCCGAACCTGCTTGACCAGCACTGGCCAGGTCCCTGGCTGGGCTTGCTGGGTATACTGAAAAATATGGAAATAATACCTTTATTAATATTAGTCAAGCTGCAATTAAACCTTGATTTTCTTTGATAAAATCTATCAGCTTGTAAAAAGGTGGGGTGGGGGGGGATATATTAAGTTTTATTTGGAGTTGGCATGAATGGAAACTCAATGAGGTCTGTTCTAAAACAGTTACTGCAGGCAATAATGGTGCTATGGAAACTAAACAACAGATGGTGCACTAATACTAGCCAACACTGCAAACAATTTTTATGAAAATTTATTTCCTTTAGTGACAAACTCAATTATAGGTGATATATAAACTTACTTACCAGGTTGCTGAGGCAGAGACTCATTAAGTAGTGACTGAGGTAAGGGATCAGTGAGACGGACATGCTTTGCCTCACCTATCTCCTCCAGTCTATCTATCACATCATTTATAGTTGGACGCTCTACAGGGTTAATCTTGAACATACCCACTGAAATATACAATCCAAGTATTCAGTGATTAACTAACAGGCTGACAGAAAGATATACCTCAACCATCATTATGTCTGACAAATCTTTTCAATTCATTTAATGGTGCCAAAGGCTCGGCTAGTAATAAATACCCAAGAAGACTGAATACTCTAATATTTACCTAGGTGGCAAGAACTATAAAAGTATTTCATAAAAGAGATCATAACTGACAGCTCAGCCTTCACATGATAGTAAGATATGCTTAAATCTGTTATGATGACAAAATATTTCTATACTGCTGTGTATCCTTGACTTTCATTTTGAGATCATACGAGATGATAAATTTCTTATACTCAAGAGTTTCTATGATATGACCAATTTGTTACTTACTTATGAGATCATGGAAGACTGTATATTCTGTATCATTCTCTGGTATAGAGTAGTTAGCATTTATAATTCTCAATTTGGCAGAATCTTCGTATGGATGAACACCAAAACATAACATATATAACACACAACCTAGAGCCTGCAAGATTTTAAGCAACAGAATATTTATTTTCAAAAAGAATCTAAACTGCAATCTCAAAACATAGAAAAATAGAATGTTTTTCACGTAAAACACCGTCTCACCACTTAACATACACACATTGTAAAATGCCAAAAATTAAAGGCGATAACTCAAGTGAAAATCCACGGACCTTATTTCAACAATATACACAACTAGGCTTTGCATGAAGTCTGATGGAATTCCAACCAGTGGTATAGGAGAAGTAGCAAAAACATCATAGAATTTCACAATCAAGGGTCATAATTCCACTCAAAATCATTAAAATGGAACATGCTAATGATATTCACAGCTAAGCTCCACAATGATCACTTGTGAGGTTTGCTGAAATTCAGCTTAATGGTACATGTACAAGGCAAGTAGTGTATTCACTATAGAAATACGACAAAATAAGGGGCATAACAGTGATGAAAATCAATGAAATGGAACATGCCAATGATATGCGTAACTAGGCTTAGCACTGATCACTCCTGTAAGGTTTGGTAGAAATATGCCCAAAAAATAAATGCAGGCCTCCTAGCAGGCCTGAACAAAAATAAAGGTTTTTATAAAGGCTCCAATCTATGGAAATACAGGCCTTTTAGTGTAAAATATTAAAAAATAAAGAGTAAATAAAGGCTATTTTTGTCGGAATTCTCGTTGAAAACAAATAATATATATAGGTATTTACTAAAAAAAGTTAATTTATATATGGAAACCCACACTCTAAAACCAGATATCAGAAACAGGCATGTTTGATATTATCTCATACTGTTTGAATTATACATTATGATTGATATACATACCTAACTTAATGGGTATACCTACTTCCACGGCACATTTATATCACCTTTTTTGTATATGGTTCCTGTTTTTTTATACATTGTACAGGCTTTCAAACACTATTTGGCAAAACATTAGGGCTAAAATTAGGTCTGTTTTTGCCAAAAATTAGGGCTATTTTTGCACAAAAAAAGGGCTAAATTAGGACTAAATGCCCACAGGTCAACATGTCAAGCCCGTCCTTTTATATATTGTTGCTTTTTGCATGTGCACCATTCTAGAACAAATGTGTCTCCAACATAAGTTTTTGATATACAGGTATGAAATGGTGGACACTAGTGCCTTTATTTGTTTACATATTGAGGTACTGGAGGGGTACTTCTCTCAATTGGGGGAGGGGGTTAGGGGCTCTCCCCTGGAAAGTTTTAAAATACAGGTATGAAATAGTGGGTGCTTGTGACAATTTGTGTATTTTTTGTTCTAAATTTTGAGGCATAGGAGGGTGTAGCCCCCTAATTTTAGGGAGGTAAGGATGCTGCCACCCTCTGAAAAAATACAGGTATAAAATGCTTGATTGTAGTGCATGTTTTGGTCTAATTTTTGATGTGTGGTAGAGGGTATCCCTGTAGTTTTAGGAGGGTCAGGGGAGTCTTCCTCTGGAAATGTTTTGAAATGTAGATATCAATGGTGGCCTCTAGGGAACTTATATAAATTTTGAGGTACTGAAGAGGCAATCCCCTCATTGGAAAGGGGGGTCAGGGGGTCCTCCCCCTGGAAGATTTTGTAATAGAGAAATGGAATGGTGGCCTCTGGTGCGTTTTTGGGCCTAATTTTGAGAAAATATTCCTTTGATGAGCTAAATGGGGGCACAGGCCTCCTGGGCCCAGCCATGGATCTAGGCCTGATCACTCAATGAAGTAAATATATGTTTCATGAAGATGTAGCCTAGGAACTCATGGAAACTGATAGAAGCAACCTCTGAAAATGAATCTTGAAGAAAATAAACTTCAATAAATTAATTGGATCATTATATGCATGACTTTGTGCAAAGACAAATTTAAGTTCAGACAGATATTACAAAAAATTAGGGACAATTGAAAAAAAATAAGGGCTTTTTTAGGAATTTGGCCCTTTTTGAGCATTGTTTTAGGATTTTAGGGAGATCTAAAAAAATTAAGAATTTTTAGGAATTTTAGGGCCACTTTAAAGCCTGAATTTGTAGTGTCTACATCAACTTTGCTCAGAATGCTGTATCTTTACCAGACCTTGTCCAGTGTTACCATAGTGTAAACATCATGTCACCAGACCATTTCAAGCATTCAGCTCCATGGTACCTTATGCTGAATACATGGAACACCTATGATCTGGTGAACACTACTGCAAACATCTACATGTAAGTGGTCTGGTGAACACAACAGCATTCTGAAAAACTCAAGATGAAAGATACACAAGCAGTATCCTAATAACAACACTTAAAAGGGAGGGAAATACAGCAGTATAACTATTACTTGCTTTAAACTGGCACGGCAAGCAGTCTGAACAAAAATATAGGTTTTGAGTGAAAATTACAGGCTATTTGGCCGTTTTAAAGGTTTTTTCAGAAGATTTAAAGGTTTTAAAGGTTTGCTCTGAAATTAAAGGTTTTTAAAGGTTTTAAAGGTTTCACTAGGAGGCCTGTAAATGCCAAGATGGACAGCACAAAATCAATATATCTTCCCATCCTGGGTAAGAGATATAATTCAACTTTAACAGTTACAAACTTATCTGCCTCTATCAATTTTGGTTTACCTTCTGCTTTCCATAAGACCAGTGATTACTGTGGTGAATTTAAAATACAGTATTCTTCTCTAACAAACAGTAAGAAACTTCAATCTTTTCTAGTTTTAAAATGCTTACAACCATGAATATGTCCAAATGTGTGATACCGGTAATTATGTTTTTGTCACAATTTCTGAAAGTCGTTATTGTTTTATTACATTTTTTAACCCAGTTACAACAAAAATTTAGTCACCAGTATATTCTTTACCAAAATTCGTGTTGAAATATATGCCTTTAGCACAAATAGCAAAACACATACCCATATATCAAGAGCTTCGTTGATGGGGAAATTCTGATATAAATCTAACATTTCTGGAGTTCTGTACATTGGTGTTGTATTTTTGGTTATCTGAAATTATAAACCAAAATCTAATCTTTCAAATGACTGTATATATGAAATTGCATAAATATTTATGCTTACAAAAAGACACACTACTGATCTGATTGTGTATTGAGCTATACCTGAAGTACTGGGAATCTTTATACCTACAGCTGATTATATCGTATTATAAAGCAGTTTAATTCAGATTGTAAAATAGTGCACAATTATATATGTACTGTAATAAAAACAAAATATCATAAATGCAGCAATTGTTAACCTAAATGACAAGACATTCCATTGTTTCTGTTGACTATATATGTATCCAATGAGTGTTTATCAGAGTCTGCAACAGTTAAGAACCTTACTATTGGCAATCAAGACTGACAAAACTAGAATAAAATCCGTGACTTCTAATTATTTCTGCTTTACAGCTTGTAACACTATAATTGTACAGTTGACATTGAAAGACAGGTTTATGGTGTATTTACCTCATCTTCAACAAGACTCCTTCTCATTGCTGACCAAGTTTCATCAGGATAATGAGTCTCTGTTGTTGCACTCCCAAAATCACACAGCTTGATAAACCCTTTACTACTGATCAACAGATTCTCCACCTAGGTGGTCAAAAACAGACTGCCGTTTAACTATTTCTTCAGTTCTTTCATTGTGGAATTGCCAAGATATGACTGCGTTGCTTAATAAACAACTGCTTACTGCTCATTTAAAATTACTAGTTTTTGAAAAATTACAGGCCTCGACAGGCAAAATGTAAAATGTTGTCAGAATGTCAAACATCACACTATACTTCCTTAAGGATATACTTTAAATACATTGCTATATTGTACTGAATACAAAACATGTATAAAAGCCAAATATAAATTTCATTTATCTAGATCTTTGATTTAACTCATTTCTTTATGACTGCACAGGGTAGATTCTATATAAGTTAACATTTACCCTGCAAAATTTCTAAAATGGACTGGTCTATTATTTGGGCAGTACCATTAATTTTATTACTTCAAGGGTGTTCACTTAAAATGTACTGACTGAATAGCAAACAGGGCTTATCTGCACTGGTCGCAAAGGCAGAATCACTGGCCGCCTGAAGGTTAAACTACGGTAAATCTGCAGAACTGATAAGTAAAAATCATTTTCAACTTCAGACATCAGGCTTATTAGGTCTGCTTGAAATTCTCTGCCATTACACATCTTTGTAAATTATTGTATACAATATAAAAGTACCTTTAAATCTCTGTGAACAATGGGTGGGGACTGTTTGTGGAGATGTTGCACTGCTTTACATGTCTGGTAGAAAATCTTTAGTGCTAGGGAACAAGGGAGTGGTTCCTCTCTCATGTTTAACAAATCTACCACTTGTCCCCCTGAAATATATCACATGTTTATTATGTATCAGTTGATACTTTTAATACATATATACATAAGAAATGATACCCTGTGAATTATGCTATTTAGTCAGATTATCTTGTTAAAGAAAAAAACACAAGCTATTATAATTATATCCTACCAAACATAAATACTGTAAAATCATTCATTTTCATTGCCCACAAAATTAAATAATTTCACAGTTGTATATTTTAAAATTAATCTTTATTGTTTTTCTCCGAATAACAACAGCGACCGAAGACTTGTGATATGCCTTCACAATATGTGTTATTCTGTACTTTTTTCTATCTCCCAACCAACAGAATATAGTAAATATGCCTCCCTGAGCTATCATAATGCAACATTTTTTCTCACATTTCAATGTTAACTATTGGTAAAAAGTAAAGTGCCATTAACAAAATAAAATTCTACCAAAATAAAGGCTCATGGAATGTCCTTTCTTGCTATTGTATTATCAATTGTTTTGATTACATGGAATGTGCATGTACTGCATGGAACTGGCCTTTATGTATTGTTTTTTTTTTTCATTTTTAAATAAGAATACCTATAGAATAAAAGGACTTCATTTTCATATATAATACTGGATTATTTTGACTAGTATTCATAAAGACACTGGGCCTAACAAATTAACTAATCCAAAATGACTTTCGAATTCATGGTACTTGTCCAAATATATTTTGTTGTCTTGATTGTAAAGCACATTGTTAAATATCCTAATACTATTCATCTGTATATAAAGCCGCAGGTATTAAGTACTCTGACAGTCTGTCAATGTTCTAATTAATATTTTCCTGTACATAACCCAATAAGTAACAAATACTCTGCATGACCAGATCACAACAGTATTTACTATACAGTTACTGACTTATGTTGAGGTCATTATGTGTTCTTACGGACCTGTAAAAAATTATATTGACCGAGGAAGCAGTCTGAGGTCAACATCCTTTTTACAGGTCCGTAAAAACACATACTGACCGAAACATAAGTCTATAATTGTTATATTATAATGCCCTTCTCAAATGCATTCATTTGACTGGCCCATATTTGATACATATAAGAAAAAGTGATATCACAAGAGTCATTATCACTTTTGCAGGTCAATATCGCTTTTTGCGGACCCGTGCGTGCACTCATTTCGACCAATCAAACGGGCGCATTTGAGAAGGGTATATAATATGTAAATAACTGTATGAGTAACAAATCCTAATATCATTTACCTGTACATAACTCCATGAGTAACAAAAACTCGGCCTGTCCATGTCCAGATTCCTCTTTGCCTACCGATGCAGCAGCAGTAAACTGTACAATGTTTGGATGACCTGTCAACTTCTTCTGGGCAAAGTTAAGGCTTATCTAAAGTCTACCTTTGAAATTATCATTCACAACGCAGTAGTTCTATTTTTCACTTGCAGACTGGAGCGGGTGGGGGAAACTTTTCAAACAGACTAAGGCAAATATCGTTGTTCATTGATTTTTACAGAATATGTCTACTGCCCTTGAATAAGGTTGACAAGTAGGGGTTGGGGGTGGTGTGTAGGACATTATCTTGATTATGTAACACCAGGACTGACACTAAAAGCTCTTCCTAAAAGCCAGCTGTTCAAGTCCTTTACAAAATCTCTGCATCACAAATCAAAAAGCAAACAAGACATGATGCCTGCTGCACAGTAAATGGGCCATTTTTTTCAAAAAACATGTAACTGCATTTTATTTATAGAGGAACATGTGTTTCAAGTTTTGTTAAAACTGTTTTCAGTGTGTCTTGTTAGTATTCAAATGCTGCAGTAAAAAAAAAAAATCACATAATCAATTAAAAAAAAAATTGAAAGCCATTTTATGGCTGAAAATAGGCCGTTTTTTCATGTAATGCGTTAGCATTGGATTTTTACACTTTTCAAAAAATGCTACAGTATTTTCAAATAAAATATAAGTTTGATTTGAATACCTTTAAACAGATAATTTTATTAGCTTTAAAATGATGTATAACATTGATGATCACTGAAGTCGTTACATTTTTATGAATATGATAATAAAGAGTGACTCGTGTAACACCACTGTTTTTAACAAAAATGCTAAATTTTGAATTGAACACAAAATGTCTTAATTTTACATATTTAAAATAATTTTCTTGCTCACTGTCTTACTATGTATTTGTAGAATATGAAAAAAATGCTTGCAGCACTTATCAATGGACATTTTAGTAAAAAAGTCCATTTAAGCACCCCAAAAACCATTTGCGTGAAAAAAAGTGTAACGTCCGTCCCCCACTATTATTTTATAATTGAATATGAATATACTGATATTGATTACTTTCATATATGCTTAATGACGTACCTATCATGAAAAAATGAAAAATAAATAGATCTGCAGCCTTGCTGGGAAAAAATTGACGAAATATCAAAAGTTATGTGTAACATCTGTCCCTGTAACGTTCGTCCCCCTATATATGCTTTTCTTAATCTTGTACAAAATGCAGTGTTTTCATGTTTTGATGGTAATATCTGATACTATTATTTCACAAGAGTATGTAAAAAGTATGGAATTATCAAAAACAATGTTGAAAAAAATATTTTTTCATACTTTTGAGTATTTTAAATTGAAAACTAGAAAAAAAACCCTGAAAATTAGAGCAAAAATCTCTTTTTTTTAATGCTATGTGAGGAAATTTAAATGAAATTAACTCCTATTTGATAGGACATGCATCAATAAGTAATAAATATATAAAAAAATTCATTTAGATTTATATGATGTTGTATCATCTTCATCTGAAAAATAGGGGGACGGACGTTACAGAAAAGGGACGGATGTTACAAAAATTGTGATAATTGAATATTTCATATATTCTAATTTTGTTACCCATCAGTAACTTTTTGTAGGTTATATATTGATAAATAAAGATGCTGTGTGTTAAATCATTCCCAATGAAACATTTATTTACAAATATGAGGACTGTGCTGGTGAAGACAAAAGGCCTAGATTTTGGCAGTGGGCCAAGGGATTTTCAAAGTTACAAAGCAAAGCATGAAAAAAGTCCCTTATGGCAACATACTGAAAATGAAAACTGAGTATAGATGGAACACAACAACTTATATTCAAATAATGTTGATAACATGAATACATGAAAATCAATTTCCAAATCGAAAAATATTGTTTGTCAGCACCAAGAACTCAGGAAGTTTTCACTATACTTGTGTTTTATTATCATTATTATTTTCAATATTATTACTGTATCTTTTATCATCCTATATGTAATATAATAATAATAATAACAAGACTGATACAAGAGCCATGTTAGACATGGCCAATCCCCCCGCCGGGCATATTATAACTGAAGGCTAAAGTTCCTGGCAAGTTAGTGTCTGAAAGTATTAATTTTGGGGAAAGCTTTGAAGAACCATTTAGTTGTGGTCCGCATCAGGGGTTTTAAAGATGTGGAAGAAAGAATAAGTCAGTGGTGAGGTGGTTTACTGCTAAATTTTATTAATTTTCATGAACAGTATAGCTATGATGTTTTTCTATATGGCTACTGTAAAAAGAAGGAATGGAAAGCTAACAGGGAACACGAGTGCCAGAATGTCACAATATATGCCCGTCACAGCAAATTTCTTTACTCTTGCAGCTGTATTTGCAAATGGAATTTTAATTTTGTGGTTGTTTAGTAATCATTGTAAGTCTTTTGTTTTTCTAAGTCCACAAAAAAACTCCTTACCAGGTAGAGATATCTTAAAATACACGTAAAATTGGAAAGTAACATCCATGTTGTACCACAGAAAAGTGGTCTTTTTTTTTCCCTATGGTCAATTATAAAAATGTTACAATATAAGTTATTTATAGTAACAACTAAGGGAAGTTAATCTTAAAAAAAAAAAAAAAAAAAAAAAAAAAAAAATTGCAAGTCCACAAAAGAATCTTTACCAGGTAGAGATTGGTCAAAATACACCTCAAAATTGGATGTAGCATGCATGTTTTACTACAGAAAAGTGGTCTCGATTTTTCCCTACGACTAGTAATGAAAAAGTTACAATAAAAGCTATTTAAAGTAACAACAAAGGGAGGTAATTCTAAAGAAGGGAACTGCGCATGACACTTCGTCTCATGATGGTGTATAATTGTGCCAAGTTACATCAAAATCCCTCCATGCATGAAGAAGAAATGCTTCGGACATTGTCATTCTTGTATCTGACCTTTGGCCTCTAAGTGTGACCTTGACCTTAGACCTAGGGACCTGGATCTTGCGCATGACATTCTGTCTCGTGGTGGTGAACATTTGTGCCAAGTTATATCAAAATCCCTCTATGCATGAAGAAGAAATGCTCCGGACAATTTTTTTAAGAAAATATGATAAAGGGGAATAACTCAAAAAAATAGGCAAGGCAGAGTTATTGTTCTTGCACACTGCACTTCCTCCCAATGTGTTCTATCAGTGTATGACGTTTGAAGAAAATCCCTCCAGTACTTTTGGAGTTATGCTCCGGACAAAATTTTTTAAGAAAATAAGATAAAGGGGAATAACTCAAAAAATAGGCAAGGTAGAGTTATTGTTCTTGCACACTGCACTTCCTCCCAATGTGTTCTATCAGTGTATGAAGTCTGAAGAAAATCCCTCCAGTACTTTTGGAGTTATGCTCCGGACAAAATTTTTTAAGAAAATAAGATAAAGGGGAATAACTAAAAAAATAGGCAAGGTAGAGTTATTGCTCTTGCACACTGCACTTCCTCCCAATGTGTTCTATCAGTGTATGAAGTTTGAAGAAAATCTCTCCAGTACTTTTGGAGTTATGCTCCGGAAAAAGATCGTTGCGGACGCACGCACACTTGTATAGTAGTGAATCTAGGCCTAATTTTATGATCCAGGCTCATGCCAGTGATGATGGCCATATGGCTGTGTAGAACCTTAAATTGAATAATTTTTTTTCTAAATTATGATCATTTCATAAACAAAACCTGATGTGTCATGGCAATGAATCACAGATATTTTAAGTAAATGTACCAACTGTTGTACAGGGTCCAGGGTATTTTTTTTTCAAACTCATATTAAGGACCCAAATAGTATTTGTCATTACAGCATATTTTCCACCTCCTAATGGATCCTTCCTTCAATCCCCAAAACTGGGGAATAGAAAATACTGTCTATCTAAATGTTTTTTTCAGCATTACTTTCAGATTACATACTTCAGGGATTTTTCTTAATCTATGTATATTAATATGACTTACAGTGGTATCTGTGAAATTCAAAGTGAAACAAAATGATCCTCCTCACCTCAGTTAAAAGTGTTTGATGTCAGAGCTCTTATCCCCTTCTTGTGCTGAGATGATGGTTACTGTCCCTTTCTTAAAAGTGTATGATAGTATATGATACAATATCATTTACATGTCCATGAAAAGAAATACATTTGTATTTTGATACGTTTTCTCATTTTGTTCTGTTTCGTTTTGTTTTATGCTTCAACATAGCTTTTGCAAAAAAAAATTGTTAGAAATTATGGTGAATTTGTAATGTCCATCCTAATTTACTTAACTGTAGCAGTAAGATGTACCATTACCACACACATATCTTTTATTGAATGACATTAGCATAATAATGAAAATTAAAACACCTTTCATTAAGTCAGTGAATACATAGGACGAACACTATCAATTTCCTGATTAAAAAATACTGTTTTCTTTTTCCCTCCATATTTTAAGACTCTAATTCAGCATATTTCTTTTTATTTTATTACTTTGTATCATTTTTCATTCATCTAGATAGGTTTAACATTAACAGAATCTGTTTTTATTCAGTAGAGCCACATTAAAGCTTGAAAAACAAATGTATATAATTAGTGTAACGTCAATCAATTTCAAGTAAAAATTGTCGACATTTTGAAAGGATACAAGAAACTTGATTTCTTGTACTACAGCCTTATTTTTCTCCTCATCATTTGCAAGAAGTCTCTGAAATAATAAAACACAATGAAATATATTAATATCATCATTAATGATTGTTGCAAGATTCAAGATTTGAACACGATTCATAAAATTTGGAAGATTTGAAATTTAACTATGTACAGTGTAACTTCCGAAAACCGAACGACCAGCCTTAAAGTTCGGTATTTGGAAGTTTCCGGAATTCAGAAGTTTCAAAGTTTTTAGGGAAAATGAACGTGTGCACCACAGTTATGTTTTCTTACTCGTAGGATGAAGGAGATTATTATCCTTTATAATTTTACAAGTTTATATAAAGTAATTAATTAATTGATTGATTATAAAAATACAACCAATAAGGATAATAAATACATAATAAACAAATATAAAAAAAACATATCTTAAATAACAGCATTTAGGCAAACATTTTCTATTTACACTTTACCATCTTTGGAGTCCCGAGTTTGTCAATATTTAATTAATGTTGATAATGCATAATTTAATCGAGGTAAGTAAATCAATTAACACCGATCTTACTTTCATTCAAACATTAAGAAAGTTTTTCACACATACGATATTTAATTCATCACGTTTTCATAAATTGAATACAAATGAAAGTTATCACCGAATACTTCCTTACTTTTGCATCAAATGATCATTGTGATAATAAAGTGTGTAAAAACTAGAACTGTCACAGAAGTGACTCATACCCCCACCATACGGTCTTGTCACAGAAGAATGGCAACCATAAGAAATCTTAACAAGAGGACCATGATGGTCCTGAATCGCTCACCTCTTCCCACATGACCCAGTTGATAAACATTCAGACCAACTTTCAAACAGATCCCATGAAAAATATGGCCTCTAGAGAGGTCACGTTTTTTCATTATTTGACCTACTGACCTACTTTTTGAAGGCACGTGACCCACTTTCGAACTTGACCTATATATCATCAAGATGAACATTCTGGCCAATTTTCATGAAGATCCATTCACAAATATGGCCTCTAGAGATGTCACAAGGTTTTTCTATTTTTAGACCTACTGACCTAGTTTTTGACCGCACATGACCCTGTTTCGAACTTGACCTAGATATAATCAAGATGAAAATTCAGACCAACTTTCATACAGATCCCATGAAAAATATGGCCTTTAGAGAGGTCGCAAGGTTTTTCTATTATTTGACCTACTGACCTAGTTTTTGATGGCACGTGACCCACTTTCGAACTTGGCCTAGATATCATCAAGATGAACATTCAGACCAACTTTCATACAGATCCCATGAAAAATATAGCCTCTAGAGAGGTCACAAGGTTTTTCTATTATTTGACCTACTGACCTAGTTTTTGACGGCACGTGACCCACTTTCGAACTTGACCTAGATATCATCAAGGTGAACATTCTGACCAATTTTCATGAAGATCTCATGATATATATGGCCTCTAGAGAGGTCACAAGGTTTTTCTATTTTTAGACCTAATGACCTAGTTTTTGACCGTATGTGACCCAGTTTCGAACTTGACCTAGACATCAAGATGAACATTCAGACCAACTTTCATACAGATCCCATAAAAAATATGGCCTTTAGAGAGGTCACAAGGTTTTTCTATTATCTGACCTACTGACCTAGTTTTTGACGGCACGTGACCCAGTTTCGAACTTGATCTAGATATCATCAAGGTGAACGTTCTGACCAATTTTCATGAAGATCTTGTGAAATATATGGCCTCTAGAGAGGTCACAAGGTTTTTCTATTTTTAGACCTACTGACCTAGTTTTTGACGGCACGTGACCCAGTTTCAAACTTGACCTAGATATCATCAAGGTGAACATTCTGACCAATTTTCATGAAGATCTTGTGAAATATATGGCCTCTAGAGAGGTCACAAGGTTTTTCTATTTTTAGACCTACTGACCTAGTTTTTGACGGCACGTGACCCGGTTTCGAACTTGACCTAGATATCATCAAGATGAACATTCTGACCAACTTTCATAAAGATCCCACAAAAAATGTGGCCTCTAGAGTGGTCACAAGCAAAAGTTTACGGACGGACGGGCGCCACGTGATCACAAAAGCTCACCTTGTCACTATGTGACAGGTGAGCTAAAAATACTTAGTCTTTGGAGTACTTCATCCTGGGCTTACACATATAAGTAATACTAGTATAATACTAGTATAGTAATACTAGTAAATATAAAAAATCTCTAATATTAGAGATACACTGAAAGTGAATACAAAAAAGTGTCTTACCGACCCATGTTACCACAGAAAAATGTATTTACTTTTTACATAGGACTTATAATAAAAATGTTAGAAAAATACCTAAAATATTGAAAATCTAAAAATAGGATTTCTAAAAATAGACTAATTCCTTGAATTTAAGAGGAAGAAACTCAGTACAAAAGTTAAAACAAGAGCACCGCCTTGCGGGTGCTGACGCTCATCTGATTTTTTTTGTATAATAGAAATATTGTCCTACCCATGATTTTCTAAGTCTAAAAAGGGCCATCACTCTTGCAAAAGCAGGATAGAGTTATGTTTCTTGATGTACAGTGTCCACTTATGATGGTGAAAAACTGTTGCAAGTTTTAAAGCAATAGCTTTGATAGTTTATGAGAAAAGTTGACTTAAACATAATATTCAACCAAGAAAATGATTTTTCTAAGTCCAAAAGGGGCAATAATTATTGCAAAAAGCAGGATGGAGTTATGTTGCTTGCTGTACAGGGTCAGCTTATGATGGTGAACAAGAGTTGCAAGTTTTAAAGCAATAGCTTTGATAGTTTATGAGAAAAAGTTGACCTAAACATAAAACTTAAACAAGAAATCTGATATTTTCTAAGTCCAAAAGGGGCCATAAATCTTGCAAAAAGCAGGATGGAGTTATGTTTCTTGCTGTACAGGGTCAGCTTATGATGGTGAACAAGTGTTGCAAGTTTTAAAGGAATAGCTTTGATAGTTTAGGATAAAAGCTGACCTAAACATAAAACTTAACCAAGAAAACTGATTTTCTAAGTCCAAAAGGGATAATAATTCTTGCAAAAAGCAAGATGGAGTTATGTTTCTTGATGTACAGGGTCTGCTTATGATGGTGAACAAGTATTCCAAGTTTCAAAGCAAAAGCTTTGATAGTTTAGGAGAAAAGTTGACCTAAACATAAAACTTAACCAAGAAATCTGATATTTTCTAAGTACAAAAGGGGCTATAAATCTTGCAAAAAGCAAGATGGAGTTATGTTTCTTGCTATACAGGGTCAGCTTATGATGGTGAACAAGTATTCCAAGTTTCAAAGCAATAGCTTTGATAGTTTAGGAGAAAAGCTGACCTAAACATAAAACTTAACCAGGCAACGCCGATGCAGACGCAGACGCCGACAACCGCTCAAGTGATGACAATAACTCATCACTTTTTTTCAAAAAATCAGATGAGCTAAAAAGGTTACTTCCCTTTGGCTCTAAGCCAATCAGAATGAGATATAGTGAAAATACATCAAAATTAACCTTAAATTCTAGGTAAAAGGGGACACAATTCAAGAAAAATTAGTGTCAGAGTTATGCACCTTGTGTCACATGATGTGGGTGATGAGGTGGAACATCTATTTTAAGTCTGAATCAAATCCATTCAGTAGTAACTGAGATATAGTGAAAATACATCAAAATTAACCTTAAATTCTAAGTAAAAAGGGGCATAATTCATGAAAAATTGATGTCAGAGTTATGCACCTTGTGTCACATGATGTGGGTGATGAGGTGGAACATCTATTTTAAGTTTGAATCAAATCCATTTTGTAATAACTGAGATAAAGTGAAAATACATCAAAATCAACCTTAAATTTAAAGTAAAAGGGGACATAATTCATAAAAAAATTATGTCAGAGTTAAGCACCTTATGTCACATGATCTGGGTGATGAGGTGGAACAACTATTTTAAGTTTGAATCGAATCCATTTAGTAATAACTCAGATATAGTGAAAATACAACAAAATTAACCTTAAATTCTAAGTAAAAGGGGACATAATTCATGAAAACTTAGTGTCAGAGTTATGCACCTTGTGTCACATGATGTGAACACATGATGTGGGTGATGAAGTGGAACATCTATTTTAAGTTTGAATGAAATCCATTTTGTAGTAACTGAGATATAGTGAAAATACATCACAATCAACCTTAAATTCTAAGTAAAAAGGGGCATAATTCATAAAAAAATGGTGTCAGAGTTATGCACCTTGTGTCACATGATGTTGGTGATGAGGTGGAACATCTATTTTAAGTTTGAATCAAATCCATTTAGTAATAACTGAGATATAGTGAAAATACAACAAAATTAACCTTAAATTCTAAGTAAAAAGGGGCATAATTCATAAAAAAATGGTGTCAGAGTTATGCACCTTGTGTCACATGATGTGGGTGATAAAGTGGAACATCTATTTTAAGTTTGAATCAAATCCATTTGGTAATAACTGAGATAATAGATTTTGGGACGCGACGGGACGGGACGCGACGGGACAAAACTGACTCCTATATACCCCCCTCAAACATGTTTGGTGGGGGTATAATAAACGCACACCGCTAATAAATAAACGAAAGAGCATGTTGACAACTTGTCACTGGCATTTTTGGATTAACAGATGAAAATTTTAATCCGGAAAATATTTTGCTGTTCGGTTTTCAGAAGTCAATTTTAGTGTTAAAATATAAACGGTCCTTCAAAATTCGTCCGGTTTTCAGATTTCGGAAGTTCCGGTTTTCAGAAGTTGAAATTATATAGAAATAAGAACAGAAAAAAAACGGGACCTTGAGTTTTGTACTGTTTTCAAAGGTTTCCGGTTTTCAGAAGGTCCGGTTTTCGGAAGTTCCACTGTACTGCGTTTTGTTATAAAAATATGATCAATAAATGGCATATCTATTTAAAACTATGGGCAATAAAAAAATCAGTTATTCACTCTTTTAAGGCTTAAAGTACAAAAAATTAATGTATCTACAAATGGATAAAAACTGTGCAGAAAAGACTTGAGACTGACATTGATATATTGATTTTGATTTTGATAAATATTGACTTTGTATATTACCTTTAATGCATATTCTTTTCCAGTTGCAGTGTCCTGTGCAACAAACACAAAGGCAAATCCACCTGTGGAAGAAGAAATAGTGTCAATGTTATGCGTATGTAACCAATCTGCGCGTTTGGTAAATCGCACAGCGCAAATAACCAATTTGCTATTAGCGCAAAGATTTGCAAATCGGGCAACCTGACTTACATTTGATATATGCGCAGGGTAACCGCCTTGCGCGTTTGGTAAATGAGACTGCGCTTATAACATATGGATGATATCTCCCGATAAACTGAATTTCGTAAGAGGGCCTGTATATAAAATTGTTTAATGATAAAACTGACGGAGATCAGGCATGCGTGAAGGTGTGAATTGACCTGGCCAATGTGCTTAAGCCATAAAGACCAGGAAATATTTTTAAACATTAATGCGGTAATTTACAGGAGATATTGACGTCCCTGGTAATTTACGGACTATTTCTGTTATAGACAGTGTTGAAGTCACTTGTCACAAGTGTTAGCAAATTCTCAAATGACGACAATATTTCAAGTATATTTAATAAAACTTGTTATTTTTAATTTTTTTAACGACGATGTAGTTTAACATTTGAAAACTGAAATACTATGGCAATTACACAAACAACGTGACAAATCCTAAAATGACACATCAATTCTAAGTATTTTTCATAAAACCTTCTTAATTTAACAAAGTATGTAATTATAACTTCAATAATTTATATTTCTGTATACCACTGTAATGAAAATTACAACATCATTATCCACGCAGCCATGTTTTTCCTGTCAAACTTTTTTTTTTTTGAGATTGGCGAAATTCACTCTCTATGGGTGATAGAAAGGAATTGAAACGTGTCAAAAGCTATAGAATCCAAGTTACATGTATTTTTAGCTTTTAGTTTAGAAATATCTGCTAATCCACTTACTTTTTCTTCAATTAAAGTTGATAACTTCTTATAATAGAGTCTGAAATGACCATGATAATTCCAGTGCATTTTCACACACAAAAAAACACATACATGTATATATCTAAGTTTAACTTTTAAATAACTTTCAGTTTAAAATTTGAAAACTTTGAGTGACTTTGTCAAAACTTGGAAGAAGTATTACATTTATTATACACGCAAGATACCCGCTAATCAAATTCGCAAATTACGGTGATACTGCTTGTTAATCTTAAATATTAATGTCATTATAGCTTAACACTGAAAAACTAAATTGGTATTTTTGCAGAAGGACGAATTGTTATTTGAGCAGACTGCTTGTGCTGATTACAAAGTCTAAAGTGACGCATATTTTTAAGAACAGAATCTGTATGAGCCGCACCATGAGAAAATCAACATAGTGCATTTGCGACCAGCGTGGATCCAGACCAGCCTGCGCAGTCTGGTTAGGATCCATGCTGTTCGCTAACGGTTTCTCTAAATACAATAGGCTTTGAGATCCTGACCAGACTGCGCTGATGCTGGTCACAAATGCAAATGCACTGTTGGTTTTCTCATGGTGCTACTCATATATCATTTTTTGAATATCTTGTTAATTCTTAAACCTTGACATTTCTCCTATAATTTGAATATCTTTCATAAACATGTTAACTTTAACTTTGTATTCCATTATGCAAAGACGAATATAATGTTACATTTGTAAAGTAGCACATCGTGAAATGACACCAATGTTAGTTATTGCAAATATATTTCATTTCTGAAACATCTTATTGATATTTTTCAGTTCTGTTTTTTTTATTGTAGAAAATCAATAGAATAAAGAGTAATTTTCGTTTAAACATGAACGAAATATCAAATTTGTTATCTGCCCAGGACATCTGTCCAGTGCTAATAGAAAATCTTGACATTACTTCAATATCTTTTATAACCAGGCTACATCTGTAAAGTGCGCATGATGTCGGTCCTGCGCTAATGGCAATTCCTGAAATGGCACCTATATTTCAAATATATTTCATTTCTAAAACATCTGACTGATAGTATTTTTTGATGTTTTATAGTAGAAAAATAAATAGATCAAAGATTACATTTAGTATCTGCACAGGATGTATGCCCTGAGCTAATAGGAAATCTGGACATTACTCCGATAGTTTGAATATATTTCATAAACCCAAAGAGCTATAAAAATAAATAGATCGGCAACTTGAGAGGCACATAGACTGTGATAGAGCAAATCTCGCCAAACTCTCGTGGCAACTGAATGAGATCTTGTTGTAGTAAGCGTCTGTTGATTTGATCACGATTGATCAAGTCGGCAAACGGTTTGAAATAAGGTAACTTTTGTTTATAATGTTTATTTATCATGATAATGGTGTTTTTTTAATGTTATTAGTATTTTCTACAAGGGGAAGGAATGAATTTTTGATTGGAAGTCTGAGAAATCAACAGTTGTCGTTTGAAAAATGGAACAGATTCGGTTTATTACGCGCCGGCCATACCGCCAGTTTTATACTTCAGTAAGCGTCTTTTGATTTGATCACGATTGATCAAGTCAGCAAACGCTTTGAAATAAGATAACGCGCTAACACAAGATGATGCGACATTATCTCCAGTTTCCATTCTGTGTATTTTATAGTTCTTTGATAAACCATATTAACTTTAACTTTGTTATACATTTAAAGTCTAAGATTACAGCATTTGCAAAGACGAATATAATCTGTAATGCGTGAGGGATTTCAGCCCTGCGCTTATAGCAATGCCTGAAATGACACCGATATTTCAAACATATTTTATTTTTAAAACATCTTAATCTTATTGATATTTGTTTTTGATGTTTTCGTAGTAGAAAGTAAATAAAATAAAGACGGTAATTTTCATCAAAAGGTGAACGAAATATTACATTTATTATCTGAACAGGATATCTATACTGTGCTAATAGTTAATCTTGACACTAATCTTTTATAACCAGGCTAACTTTTACTTTGTTTTACCATTATAAACTAAAACAGTAGCTTTTGCAAAGACGAATATAATGTTACTTCAATCCCGTGCATGTAACAAATGTTTTTTTTATGTAATAATTTATTCGAGTTAAAACTGAAGTCGTAAAGCTAAACCTCATTCAGTTATCTGAAACTTTTCTTCACTGTAGTATCGTATGTCAAGAATAGTTTGATCTGTTGCATTTTTTTATAAAAAGAAAAGATATATGCTCACGTTTGTAAAACATGTGGTATTTCAATAATATTGTATTTAATAGCGATTTAGTGAAATGTGTTCCAAGACATTTAGCATTTGACATTTGTTAAATAATCAATTTACTAGCTGCAGTACAGCACAAATTACAGATATATATTTATGGTTACATTTGTTATTTGTGCTGCGCCTTTGGTAAATCGTGCGGGCCGAATCTATCTTGCGCAACGATTGGTAAATCGGCGCGCAGATAACCAACGGAAAGAAATTTGTTATATGCGCTGCGCGTTTGGTAAATCGCGTAGATTGGATATTTGCGCTTAACATAAATACTCTGAATATTGTGAACAATTTATTATTGAGTATTAACTAAATTGAAAATAAATTTCAGTATTAATTTTCCCCTTGAATGGCCGCTGCTGCAACTAAGCTTGACATTTCCTCCACTATTTTGGTCTTTCGAGTGTTTGACGCGAGTGGAGATCTTGCCCATTAAAAAAATAATTTCGATATTTCCTAGGATCGCATCAAATTTAGTTTGAATAGGGGACACCTATGTGGAAAGGACCAACATTACTATTATAAGGTTTTGCTGTTGAAATTCATCTTAAATTTCATCAATACACTTTTTACTCAAATATTTTCTCATGTTGATACACTTAATTTGGTGGGTGGGGTACCATACCTTCAGCAATTTTCCTCTTCACCCTTAGCTTTTGGTTACCAAGTTCAACATATTGACCTACAAAGTCATTTTCATCTCTTGTAGCTGAACTTCCCCCAATAAATCCAAGTGCTGATTTGAAAAAATCTGACATCTTTCAGTCAAAAGTCGATAAAATACATTTATTATGCCAGGAAGCCTGGCGTATCACATATGTGACGTCAGTTAACAGTCGAAAATGAAATCGTTAATTAATTGAAATGTCGCAAAAAAATCCTACAAGCGTATGTTAGAATTGTGCATTACTATGTTCAAATCATTTATTCTCAAATGAAACTAGTTATTGATGAAATTATGTTATGATAAATTTCTTTTACGACGAATATCACCTCTTGAAATATTAACGCGTAAAAGAGAAATAAAACGCTATTCCATGTACGCAATGGTACAAGCTCAGTTTCTGACACGTTAACACATTTAAAAATAAATTGGCCATCATTAAGAGATAAGAAGAACTAGAGCTCGTTTAATAATTTTCTTTAAAATTGTCCACCATGTATATATATGGTAGAATTTATTAATACCAGCTGATTCAAGACCATATATGGATTCAAGAACAAGGCATGGACATGGTAACAATACATGCAGCTTCAGACACATTGGCAAATCCTAAGATTTTACAAATATTCATTTTTCCTAGAACAGTAGGTCAGTGGAACATGTTGTCCGCTGTCGCACATACAGCAGCCGCAGCTGACTCCTTCGAAGCTCACCCTTAGTTTTTAAACAACTCATGCAGTCTCAGAGTATAAAGTTTTAAGAACGTAAAATTTGGAAAGTTTTATTGTACCGTAAAATTTTATCCAGACCTACACATAATCTTTAAAGTTCTGAAGATTGTAGTAACTAGAATGGAAGAAGAAGAAGAAGAAGAAGAAGAAGAAAAGTCACACAAGAATGATAAATACCCTAATACCATTTCTAATCCGACACTTTTTAAATTCCGTTTTCTCGAATATGGTTCAATGTATTGTTTATAAAATCTTTCAACCGTGACGATCCAGCAGTTTTGCGTTGGAACGTGCACGAGGAAATGTTTGTAAGAAAAATATTTATTTTTATTTTCATTTCGTTATTCTAGAATTCACCCTGATAAACATAATTAAGCTATTAGAATTGTAATGGTCAGGATGCATATCCAAGAGCGCGGTCGCGCAATCGGCATGTTGCAAGCCGGACATTCACTCAGACACGTAAGTAAATCGGACGATACTTTTGACTGCAAAAATTTACAAAACGAACCTATTCACAATAGAGTATAATACAAATGTACATTTATCAGTGAAATTTTAATATTGAGTTGTTTTCTTTACAGGTTGCCCGAGCATTTGGCAGACATGTGTCTACCTTGGCTAGCCTTTGTCAGAAATTTCAGCGCACAGTGGGTCATCCGGAATTACGTGCTGACTTATGTTTATCAACTGGAATTTAATTATGGGAAAGTAATACTGTACATGGCCCACTCTGGAGCATCGTCGTACAAGTGAAACTTTACAAGGTGGGTGTGAGGCGCAAAAAAGTGCAGGTTAAAATGGTAAAATCGCTGGTGTATTTACACTGGATTACAGGCGATGCCCGCCTTGAAAGCCTCTATGGTAGTGGCTCCTGTCAGGTGAGCTGGCAGAGTGTTCCATAACCGTATGCTGGATGGAAAGAAGGAGTGTCCGTATGAATCTGTTCTGCAGTAGGGGACCATGAATCTTGTAGTGGTAGCCCTATTGATGGCAGCTGAGGTGTGGTAGTGGGAGGCAGGGTCTATGTCCACCAGGCCGTATACAATACGGTATACCATAATGGCCTTTGCGTACCGTCTACGCTGCAGCAAAGTTTACCAACCTAGTTGGTTGATCATGTTGCTGGTGCTGCTGGTAGTGTGGTAATCCCCAGTTACACAGCGGCAGCTCTTCGCTGCACAGCTTCAAGTGGCTGAATACACGTCTGAGTGTGGGGATTCCAGGCTGGGGCAGCATATTCCAGTATGGGCCGGACCAGCGCGGACGAATAACATCTGTCCTTAATGTTACTTGGGCAGCTTTGTAAGTTGCGGCGTAGGAAAGCTAGGCTGTTGTTTGCTTTCTTGACCACTGTCTCAACATGTGGTTTCCAGGAAAAGTTACCCCCAAGTACCTTCCAGTCTTTGCAGCCGTTAATGTACGTGTGACCGTGGATCATGTAGGATGCGCACAATGGGTTTCTCTTGCGGGAGAACCTGATGACTTCACATTTGCTGGGATTGAAAGACATCTGCCAGTCCTCTTCCCAGTTTCTGCAGTCGGTCGAGGTCCTTACGTAAGGTAAAAAAGAATCCTGCAAAGACGTAATCTTCCTGTACAGTAGGCTGTCATCAGCAAAGAGTCTAGTAATGGAGGAGACTGTTGCTAGCATGTCGTTAATGTATAGGCGAAAAAGGAGCGGACAAATGAGGAACACCTGAGGTAACAGGTGCAGGTGCGGGTGACTGGTCCTCAACGACCACTTGTTGGCTCCTGTCTGACAGGAAACTTAGTATCCGTTGGAGTATGTTACCCCGGATGCCATAGTGATGCAGCTTGTATACAATAACCGCTCATGGGGTACTTTGTCAAACGCCTCTCTAAAATCGAGCAAGATGGCGTCTATCTGCTCCCCGTTGGCTCTCAGAGGACCGCCTTTTCCTGAAACCATGTTGTTAGTCGCATAATAACTCCAAGAGTTTACTACAAACTGATGTTAGCGAGATGGGACGGTAGTTTGAGGTACTAGGCTACTTCTATCTCCTTTCTTGAAGAGGGGAGTGACGTTGGCGGCCTTCCAATCTGAGGGGGCGCAACCCTGCTGTAGCGATGCCTGAAAGATCAATGTCAGCGCAGGGGCAAGTTCATCTGCATAGTCCTGCAAGAACCTTGTTGGAACTGCATCTGGTCCCGGGGCTTTATGTGGATTTAGGTCCTTCAGCAGTTTGGTGACACCCTGACTGACATCAAAGTGGTGCATTGATGGGCTGGGTCTACTCTCCATCTTTGGCATACCAGAGTGTTCCTCTTTGGTGAAAACACTGCAGAACTTGTGATTAAGCAGTGTTGCTTTTGTCTTAGGGTCGTTGTATGACACACCATTATTCCGAAGAGAAGACACTCCGCTACTGTCACAACGTTTCCCTTTAATAAAGGAATAACTTCTTGCAGTTGTTGTCACTTACAAATAATGTCATTCACATATGAATTGTGAGCACGATCTAGTAGATTTATCCTTCTGAAGTCTCTTATATGAAGGTCTTCACTGCCAGTCGAATTTTTACATGGCAATATATAGGTGCCTGATTAGAAATGGCCGTAATTGTATTTGGTGAACGGGCGGCGACTGTAGTTTTGATTTTGATTTCAACCTGATCTTTCTCACTTTGAAGCATCTCCGCGTACATTTCCACAACAGTGGAAGTTAACCAATCGCGTGCAATTTCGTGCCGGTAACCGGTGTTACAGTAAAAACCGTACACTACATACACGAAAGCAAGCAAGATGAAATATCAATTATTTATACTTTGCTGCCTTGTGTCGTTATGTCTGGCGACCATTCCAAGACCAAGGGGTGTAGCTATATCCAGTCAGTTTTTGTGATTTTGTTATAAATACTGTTTAAGCATTTTTATTTTTGGTCGTAGAATTCAGTGCAACGTCATAATTTATCATCTCAACAAGAGTAGAGTAACTTCGGGTATATTCGACACCTTTTAAAGCATAAAAACGGTGAAGCAGTTTCGGGTCAGAATGATTGGTGCGAACATTTCATGAAAACGAAAGTAGACCTTTTCTGCGTCTTCAGTATAACAGGTTGGGGAAGGTATTAAATTTAGCAAATTTAGCTATTTATACATCTACATCTACATCTACATCTTTCACCCAACCGTCGATTTCCGACTATCACTGGGCGGCGCTGTCAGAGAAACAGTTGTTAAAGAACTGATATGTTACAATGTTAAAAGAATAAAAGCTAAAAAAGACAGTATGCTACAGTTAAAATGGGACAGAGGCAACAGAATTACATACTGACCACCGCCAGCCTCTCTCTAAAGATACTGAGACTGGGGCTAGATTTAACATGAGTTGGTAGGGAGTTCCAGAGTCGGATGGTCCTAGGGAAGTAGGAGTTAGAAAAGTACTGAGTGTGAGACATGGGGATTAAGTAATTTAGGTTTCTAGTTGGAATAAGATGAGATTGGTCGATATTATAGCTAATATAGCTACATATAGCTAAAAAGTGAACAAAAGAAATGTATATTTTTCTCACCCTTGCTCATATTTTCAGCACGAGCATCCTATCACTGTGTCCATCTATTCCACACAATTTTCTACATAGAACTGATCAATCAAGTACAATATTTACCGTTGCAGTTATTGTTAATTGCTTTGTTTAATTGGAGAATTAAGCCCAGTTGTGCCAGTTACCACAACAGCCTGTATTAAACACCTAGGATGACTTTAAGGCCAATGTAAATTGAATGAAAGTTTAACATCCCCTGAATGGTAGTTTTCTGCCCATTACTAGATCTATTTCAAAGTATTTTGATATTACATAAATTTTTGATCGTTTAGCTTATGCTACAAGTATGCACAATTTTGTTTAATTGCAATTAATGTCAGTTAGTTATTGTTGACACAAACACTGAACACAAAAACAACTTGTCTTAGCCTAACAACAATGTGATGACCATGCAGTGTTTATATATGACATTAAGCTGGTAGGAGGAAATCATGTGTAACTGTATTATTGTATGGAATTTCCATGAAAAATGTGCAAGTTTAAATCTTCATTCAATTCTTTTCACCTCCCTTGGATTGGTTACACATTATACATGCCAGCTGTAAAACATGTTGTGTGATTTCACAGATCTTTCACAAACCACAACTTTCTGAACATATTTTCATAGATGTGTTAAGAGTGCTTAAGAAAGAAGAGCTGAAAATTAGCAAAATTGTGAAAAATAATGTTTGTTTTATGTACTTATCAGATAATTTACTTTGTGAGTTGCAAGGATAAATTGAAATTATTTCTGAAAAAACACATCGGTAAATATTTTATTTTATTTCTCCAAAATGTTACAAATGCCAACTTCAGTTAATATGCAAGTAACTAATATGCACCTGTTTACAGTTTAAGAGCAATTAATGGAAACGTGCAGTTCTTTTGTTCACTTTTTAGCCATATGTAGCTATATTAGCTATAAATAGCTAAATTTGCTAAATTTAATACCTTCCCCAACCTGTATAAAACGCTGCCCAGTGTTTGCATCTACATCGTCAATAGGATGGATATTATTCTGATTGTTGTCGTCGTGTAAGTTCGACATCTTTCGGGCAAATTCGGCACCCTGGTAGAGTTTTAAAAAATATACAAGTTGAAGATTTATCTTTTTTATATAGCTACATTAAAAACAGCAAATGTCGCAATAGACATAACACAACAGTTTTTATGCTGACGAGTAGGCTCTAATTCTTTCAGATTTCATAACTCGATCAAGCTATAAAAAGTAAAACAAAAAAAATAATATTAATTGTTCAGCAGGTAATACAAACGCCGGCTAATTGTTTCGGGAAACAATATAATATAGCCTCATTAATTGTGTTTATTTATTTATTCGCTGCTGCCTTCTTTTTTGACAATGGTACCATTTTCTACCATCTGAACGGTGGGGGCAAGTTTTGATGGAAAGTAAGAGCTCTGGAACACTTCGCACGAATTTGTCTGGACATTTTAATCTCAAATAAGGCGTATTTGTTACCGAAACCTTTGGGTTACTCGGCTATGATTGTTTTAAATATCGATGATATGTTCTTATCATATCCTATTCAATATATTTTACTTTGCACAAATTTTGATTGTCTATTGATAATTAATTGTCATAAATTCGTACTGGTCCCAGATGTAAATATGTATACGCTAATTAAATGCACAGGTGCTTTTTTAATGCACAAATAAGTGACGTAATTAGCGACGTCAGCTTAGGTTAACATACTTTAAGAATCTGCGTGGACAAAATTAGGAAAGCATGGATATGGTTAAAAAACACACTTAAACCATTTGTATGCCGTAAATATCCTTTAAAGACGATATAATCGAATAATTTTGATAGTATGTCGAATTTGCACAACAGTGTTATATCTTGTCGTGCAAATTCGTCACCCCTAGCCAAGGTCATGCTTGGAAACCGGGGAATATTATTTGTTTCTAAATATCAACATCAAATATATTTCTGTTTGTATTTTGGTTAAGTAAAGTCAAAATGCAATTGTAAGAATAGTTTTAAATACCTTAGCTCCGCTGACCATTCTTACAGAAAACTGTAACTACGATTTTCGTTCAAAATGAATTTGAATGTCGAAGTTACCCGATGCGCGTATCGGAAAAGGAAAGAAAGCCTGTGTGATCAAAATGTTCTCATGATGTCATATATAAATATGACGTCATATAAATTACTTTAGAAAAATTATTCAAAGACATTATGGGTTTTTCCACGTGGATATTAATTCAATGTGTCGAATATACACGACTGTCGAATTTTCCCGAAGTTACTCTATACTAATAACTAATTATATGTGGTAGCCAAATTTATTGTTGTTTATGTCTGAAACATTTTAAAGAGTAGATTCTTCGGCAATCTACCGGTTTAGACCCTGGGGGGACTATTCCTACGGAGTGAAGTACATCACTGTCATCTTCTTATAAGTTAGAGCGGGTTCGGGTCTGGCCGGCCATCGGCTGTAACCGGCCACTGGGCAGAAATACTCTTTATTTATGCCATTGTTGAGTCAATTTGCGCAAATACAGAAGTTTTCAGTCCGCCATTTTTAAAAAATTGAAAATCAATGATATTCATTACGTTTTCAGTATTTTAGCGACAGATTTAATTTTAGCAGCAGTAAATTATCTATATTTAACATTCGACATGTATAATTTATTAAAATTTCAAGGTCAAACAAAATGTAGTTTCGAGGAATCGAGTTTACAATCTTATCAATCAATATCGTATAATCTATGTTCGTAAACGCTTGATGGAGGTTGAAGATGTTTCAAATCTATTTTTAGAGTGGCCGAGGAAGGCCGACGAAATTTTTACAATTCTTGTCAACTCGGACACTTGCACAAAAAAATCATTTAAGAGAAAAAAGTACTTTAAATGTTATTTTGATATCTACAATAAAATGTTATATACCGATATACATGACTGATTGTATAAATAATTGTTTTAATAAGAAGAAATCACGCATTAAAGATCCCACTTAATTTGCTCTAATTAGTGGTAATTGGCATCCATCGAGTTTATAATTCATTCGTCGATTATCAACTTGTCAATTTGCAGGTAGAAAAAAAAGCTAGAAAATTTCAGACTGGACTCCCATGCTTTTCAAGAGCAGTGTTGTTTGTTATTTTGGCAATCTCGTTGCGAACCCCAATCAGCTGCATTTTTTTCTTATGACTAATATAGCTCTACATATTTGTCCAGATATGAAAAGAACATATTATAACTTCTACTTTGTGTTTTGATCAGTAAATGTACACAAATGAATTGCCTAGAAAATTTAGCCTAATAATACGTTTGTGGGCATTGAGGGCCGATCGCATTAATCTTTGGGACAACTCTAATTCTATAAAAAAAATATTTCATTATTTTTCTGTCTTTTATATACGAGTCAGCATTTAGGTAGTAACCAGTGTGCAAAGGGCCGGCCGCGGGTCTCCGTGGCCAAGTGGTTGAGGTCGCTGACACAGAACCACTTGCCCTTCACCCAGTTGCCCGGGGGCCTTTTTCCACCATCAAAAGCAGGCAAGTTGCCATTTTGTCAGTGTGACGTACGTTTAATCCAACAATCCGGTGTTCCAGAGTTTACTGGGCATGTGTTGCATTTGTGTGAAATTGTGCTGAAATTGAATGACGAACACCTAACATTATTTGTGTGTGTCTGTTGTTGATTAGACTTTTCAAATTTTAGGAATGTAGACAAAGTAACAGAAGTTTCACATAGAGCATGGTCACTCTCTTAAATGATTAAGGATACTGACCAAGCTACTTCTGTTACTTTGTCTACATTCTTAAATTCTGAAATTGATTCTGCATTAATTTTTAAAGGATTTACAGCATGTGGCATGTTCTTCATGTTTGTTCCCGCGAATTTATGTCGTAGATATGTTTCAAATGAATTTTGAGTGCTGAATTTAATTCATTAAACAATTATTACGTTTTCTATATCAAAACAGCATTGTCTTTTTAAAAAACTTTGCCACGGCCGGTGAAACCCGACTGTGTGGCCGACCAGCATCGAAAACGGCCGACATGGGCCGACGATACTAGACAGTTCTTGCATTGACTGGTTATCAATTCTTACAATGTTTTGCCCCAATTAACCCCTGAAAATGTGCGGGACAGTCTGATCTATATTTAGACTCACTTGAATACGAAATCGAAACTAGAATGTTCCCCATATAATATTGAATTAATTAAACGGCCGAATAACCCCGAACCCGCTCTACTCACTTTCATTCCGTAGAGTTGATACAGTGACTCCTAAATTATTTCCATTTCTCTTTATTTTCACTATCTCAGTCACTATTAGTCGCTAAACCAGGAGTATATATAAAACAATGATGGTGGTATGGTGGCTAAACCAGGAGTATATATAAGACAATGGGAAAAGACAAAAATTTTGAAATGATTTAGGCAACATGGTATCAACTCTAAGGAATGAATGTGTTTTTAGCTCGACTATTCGAAGAATTGTCTAGCTATTCTACTCACCTTGGCGTCGGCGTCGGCGTCACACCTTGGTTAAGTTTTTGCATGCAAGTACATACAGCCATCAATTAAAGGCATATAGCTTTGAAACTTATTTTTTCTTTTTCTAGGTCAATTACCAACCTCTCTGGGTCAAGTCCCATAACTCTGACATGTATTTTGAGCAAATTATGCCCCCTTTTGGACTTAGAAAATTTTGGTTAAAGTTTTACATGCAAGTTACTATCTCCAAAACTAATGCAGATATTGATTTGAAACTTCACATGTGTCTTCGGGGTTATAAAACTAGTTGATAGCAGCAAGTCCCATAACTCTGACTTTCATTTTGACCAAATTATGCCCCCTTTTGGACTTAGAAAATTCTGGTTAAAGTTTTGCGTGCAAGTACATACAGCTATTTCTAAAAGGCATATAGATTTGAAACTTATTTTTTCTTTTTCTAGATCAATTACCAACCTCACTGGGTCAAGACCCATAACTCTGACATGTATTTTGAGCAAATTATGCCCCCTTTTAGACTTAGAAAATTTTGGTTAAAGTTTTACATGCAAGTTACTATCTCCAAAACTAATGCAGATATTGATTTGAAACTTCACATGTGTCCTGGGGTTATAAATCTAGTTGATAGCAGCAAGTCCCATAACTCTGACTTTCATTTTGGCCAAATTATGCCCCCTTTTGGACTTAGCAAATTCTGGTTAAAGTTTTGCGTGCAAGTACATACAGCTATTTCTAAAAGGCATATAGATTTGAAACTTATTTTTTCTTTTTCTAGATCAATTACCAACCTCACTGGGTCAAGTCCCATAACTCTGACAGGTTTTTTGAGCAAATTATGCCCCCTTTTAGACTTAGAAAATTTTGGTTAAAGTTAAACATGTGCCTTCGGGGTTATAAAACTAGTTGATAGCAGCAAGTCCCATAACTGATAATTATGCATTTTGGTCAAATTATTCCCCCTTCTTAACTTAAAACTCTTGATATTTAACCTTTTTGGGTAATATTTTCCTGCTTCTGGGACAATATTTCGAATAGTCGAGCTTGGCTGTCTTACGGACAGCTCTTGTTGTAACTATCTTCAGTTTGATTAGATTCATTTCGTAGAGTTTATACTGTGACTACTCGTATATAAGAATGGACCTGAGAATGTTGCAAAGTCCATCATCATTGCCTTATTTATACTCCTGGTTTAGCACCCGGGGGCTAAACCAGGAGTATATAATAGTGACTGAGATAGTGAGAATAAAGAGAAATGGAAATCATTTAGGAGTCACTGTATCAACTCTACGGAATGAATGGGGGCTAAACCAGGAGTATATAATAGTGACTGAGAAGATAAAAAATTTCAAAATAATTCAGGCATCATGGTATCATCTAGAGTTTGTAACTAACCATTTTGTGACAATGAAGATAAAAAATTTGGAGATAATTTACGCATCATGTGGTATCAACTCTACGGAGTGAATGTGAGTCTGTAACTAACCATTTTGTGACAATGTAACTCATTCCGTAGAGCTGATTCCCTGGGGTGTTAAAGCAGGAGATTGCCCACTCTTCATATATCAGATACCTCTTCAGGCCCCAGTGACATTTAGAAATTCGCTATAGGTAAAGGTAAATGTACATTTTTATGAACAATGAATCTAAGTAGGAAGTTCAGTCGCCCTATTTTAAAAACAATTTAAACCAATTATACAATACCCGAATCAATTTGCTGGTACCCATTTTACAGTTTGTCACAATGAAGTGCATTGCCCAAGGACACACTGCAACTTGAATGGCCAGGATTCAAATAAAATCAATAATTATTTATATACTGCGGTAATCATCATATAACAGTGCAAACATAAGCTGTTTATCTTTTGATCAACATAGAACCCTTGGATTAAACCACAGGCATGAGTATCGGACGTCACATTAAAATATATGACTAGACAGATAAAAACCCCTGTTTTCAAAGCCAAAATGAAAGATATGTGGTGAAATATGAGCCCCTTTCAAATAATATATACAATCTACACAAGGCTGGAATCCAGAGATTCAATCCTGCAAGCAGTTGGTTAAGTTCCTACGTTGTTGTGACATAAATTCTCCAGAAAATTACACAAACTATATCGGTATTTTGCGTGTGTATTTATTTACACAATGAGACCAGCCACAAGTCTCTGGCCCTTCTCATTCATGAAATATCTATCAGGAAACAAGCGCCTTCCTGCTGTAAGTCCCAGGTAGTTTAAAATGTGGCACAACGAAATGGTACATGAATAGATCTTGTAATTTGGAGGAAAGCATGATTTTTGACTTTCTATTGTTGACTTCTTCATACTTACACACCTCTTACATTCAAAAACTGAAATTCTTCCACATTGTTTGGGAAATATTTTAACCCTGGCTCCATTGGTTTAGTGTTCTAGATAGTTTCACTTTTCACTTAGTGATATTTGCCTCTCTTTATGTTTCAGTGGCCAGTTTTTACCGTCCTGACGTTCCGTTCAGATGTCGGGATGGTAGTAAGGAGATTCCATTTGAATATGTAAATGATGATTACTGTGACTGCCCGGATGGTACTGATGAACCAGGTAATCATAGGTTTATTCTGCCCTGATTGTACTGGTGTTAGAAACCCTTTTATGTTAATTATTTGTTAACTACAGATAAATGTAAGTTCACAAACTGAAATATAACAACTGACATTCTGTACACATGATTGATGTGGGGAAGTTGTCATTGCTGTGTAACAACTGAGTTACTGTTCACATTGTAGAATGTGAAACCAAGAAAAGAAATATAAATACCAGAAATACAATAACAATTGGTAGATATTTGCTTTGTAGTTTGTTGATTTCCATAGTGAAATAAAGTTCTTCACCACTGTAGTTAATTATTGTATGCAACAGTGTATCATTTATTGTTTATCTTTGATTATAGGTACTTCGGCTTGTCCGGGAGGAAAGTTTCACTGTACCAATGCCGGGTTCAGACCTCTCAACATCCTCTCATCTAGAGTCAATGATGGCATCTGTGGTAAGTTAACAGGAAATTCTGTAGTATGATAAAACTGTATTTAGCTCTCTATCAGCTAACAGTCAGGGTTTCAGAAATCTGCAAATATTTTCTTCTGGTAGCCCGAACATTTTAGTTTATGTGGCAATGACCGTTTTGGATTATTTGCTAATTAAGTGCTTGTATACTACAGTCTACAGTTTGGATGGAATGCTTAAATTAATATAGGGTTTCATAATTCTAGCCATACGCATATGTTGTTATAGATTTTGTTCTCTACAAAAGCAATTATCATCACTCATTTTTTCTTTAGCCTAACAGAAGCTGTGATTATTCACAAATCTGTCGCTCATTCTAGCCTTTTGGATAAACTGAAGTTTGAAGAGAAATTTAAACAAAAAAAATGTTACGAAGGTGTCTGATTTTACAAAGAGACATGCAGATAAAGTTTTTGAAGGCTTCTTTTTGAAAAGGGAAAATCCATTTAAATGGGTTACTTCTTGAAGAAAATATAATTTAACGGTTGAGAATGGGATTTATACAGGATATTATTTGGGAACAGCTCTAGAGTATAAAATCTCAGTATACAGCATAAGAAATTTAAAACCAAAGAATTTGGTAATGTTACATGTTACTGATAAAAGCTTAAACTGTCTTCAGACTGTTGTGATGGGACTGATGAGTGGGACGGTAACATTGACTGTGTCAACAACTGCAAGTATGATATATTATATGTAGTTTTTAGGAATGTATATATTCAGAGATTTTTTATTAGCATTATTTAATTTTTTTTGCTTGAGAATTAGACTGTGTGAGTCAGTCCTTCTTTATTTTTGTTTTGTGGTTTTTATTCTGCAGTCTTGTTCATATTAATTTTGTGAATTCATATTTGAGTAGGATTTATAAGTAAGTGCTTGTTGGCAGATAGTTATAAGCTAAGGTATTTAAAGGTACAAGTTAATGTTAAATCATGTTTTAAAGTGTAAGAAAAAACCATTTGATAATCTAAAACATACCATAAAACATTGTTATGGCCAAGTACTGGATCCGCATATTTCAAACAAGTGCAGAGAAATGAAATTACAAGATTGTGACTTCATAGAGAGACCAACCAGTAGTAAATGTTTTGCGTGTAAGCAGGTTTTTCTCAAATTACTTGGTTCACAAATGTATTAGACATCATGAGATGATGTCACAGGACAAGTTACATGACTTCAGCTTTTATTTTGTGATACTTATGACCTTAGTTTTGGTTTAAGTCTTTGCATGTAAGCAGGTTTCTTGAAAAGAATAATAACAAGGCCAAATGCTTTCAAAATTAACACATGTCTTTGGCATCATGAGATAACCTCAAAAGGCAGGTTATGTAGCTCTAGCTTTTAGTTTGTCAAAATCATGCTCCTTTTTAGCTTGGAAATTTAGGTTAAAGTTTTACATGGAAGCAGGTTTTTTTTTTTTTTTTTTTCAAAAACTAAAAGGTAGAATGTTTTCAGGCTTCACACATGTCTTGAGCATCATGAGATGCTTTCATAGGACAAGTTACATAATTCTATCTTTTATGTTGTTAGAATTATGTCCCTTTTTAACATAAACATTCTGTGAAAGTTTGCTTGTAAGCATATTTCTCAGGAACTGTATGACCAGATGTTTTCAGAATTTCCACACATTTTTGGCATGATGAGGTGACTTACTTGGCAAGTTCCAAAACTCGGCTTATATTTGGCAGAATTATGCTCCTTTTTCAACTTAGAAAATTTTGCATAAAAGCTAGCCTCATTTTGAACTCTTAAGACAAACACGAGGATTTCTGGAAGTAATCATTATCAATCTAAATGGGCTACCATCGATTTGAAATTGGAGAATACGTAGAATCTGTTGGATGTGCATAGAACGATGTTTTAAGCATGGTCTGTTTACGATGGTCTTTGGTTTTATGTCATGCTTGGTATTTTATTTCATGAGGATTATTTTTCAATAAATTACGTTTGGTATCTTTAAGTGAATTCATATACATGTGCTGTTATTAAAGAATGATGTTGTATGTAGTGACATGTAGCATAAATGTTTTTGTTTTGTAGAGAACTGGGTAAGAAGATGAGAGAAGAGGCTGACAGGATCAGACAGCTGCAGGAAGAAGGTTACAAATTAAAGCAGAAATTTATAGAGGAAGGTAAACAGGCCAAGGAACAGAAAAAGGTAGGGTAGATAAATCTGATTTATTTCAGTATCAGTGGGTTAAGTCATTTAAAGTTTGTATCACTACTTCATTATGGTACAAATTAGTTTTATCTGTTTTTTGTAGAAGAACGTTAAATTACTTTTTTGGTAGTTGCGGTTTTTGATAGATCTGCCAGCAGCTTAGCAGAAAATGCTACTTGCGGATTCAAATGTTCTAGTGCTGTACATCCTAAGTACTAAGATGTTTGAAGGAAAGTGAAATGCAGATTTTTTTCAAAACCTTTTTGTAAGAATGAGATATATGGAACAATTTTAGAGTTTTTAATTTGTCATTTTTATACACCATTTTGTTTGTATAACTGAACTATAACATATATTGATATTGTGTTTATAGGCTGAATTAGAGCAGTTAGAGAAGAATAAAATTGAACTGGAGGCCGTCAAAACTGAAATGGAAGGTAAATCTGAATGTGTTTTTTTCACTGCTTTAGTGAAAAAGTTGATGTATGTTTTCTGTACTTGCTTGTTGTCATAATTTGGGACTTGACCCATTTTCTTGGGTTTTAATACGTCCATGAAAAAGGACATTTTGTGTTATTACCTGCGGTGGATGGGCAGCATCCAGTAAAGTTTTGAACTTCCTAAATTGAGGGGTTCAAATCCAGTTTCACCAAAGATTGTGATAATGTTTATGAGTATAATATCTCAGCCAAGTTTGATAACCAGCTAGCCATAGCTTCTATTCCATCTAAACAGCTCATTGCCTGTATTGACATGCTGCCGTTTGACTGAGGCCCAAAAGGGGTAGCCGAATTTGGAGCTTAGTGTATAGATCTAATAATCAGCTGTATCCTCCCAAGTCTCTGGAGTTATGGCCGTTAAATAACTTAAAATTGTGAAAATGATAGTGTCCACATGATAACTTTAGAAGTTTTTATTCTGTGTTCACCAGACTTTGTCAGAATGTTTATGGACATATTGTATTGACAAAGTTAGAAAAGCAGATGGATAGTCTTTGTTGCTCTGGAGTTGTGGCCCTTGATATACTTGAAAATGAGAAAAACTTGATAAGTAGAGTATTTTTAAAGGCCCTGCCCCGGGGGGTCTCATGTTTTACATAGACTTATATAGGAAGAAAAACAACTTTAAAAACCTTCTTGCCTGAAACTGCAAGGCCTAGGCTTTTGATATTAAGTCTGTTGCCTTTCTTAGTGTTTCTCTACCAAAATTGTTCAAATTATGTACCTAGGGTGAAAAGAGGCCCTGCCCTGGGGGTACCAAGTTTAACATAGACTTGTATAGGAAAAAAAATAAAGATCTTCTTGTCTGAAAGTTCAAGGCCTAAGTATTTGATATTTGGTGTGTAACATTGCCTGGTGGATCTCTAACAAAATTTTCAAATATTACCCATAGGGTGAAAAGAGGCCCCGCCCCAGGGGTCACTTGTTATAATTATGGGTTACATAGGAAAAAATACTTCAAAAATTATCAGGTCATATTTCCTAGACTGTTTAATTATAATTACCTGATGACCCAAGCAATTAGGGAACACTTGACTGTGACCTTGACCTACTGACCTACTTTCTTGTTTTTTAAGATACAGCCTTGAAATTTGGATGACATGTACAGTTTTGCACACCAATCTTAAAACTGTCTTTCAGTGACCATGAATATGACCTACTGACCTACTTTCTAATATTTTAGCATCAGTTTGTCATTTGAAACATGTGGCTCATATTACTCAGGTGAGCGATTCAGGGTCATCATGGCCCTGTTGTTTTGTTTTAATTTCTGTACCAGGAAACCAGTGAAGTAGAATATGGTTTAATAAATAGTAACATTGGTCAGTGTTTAAAGAGGAAAGTTGATTTTTTCAGGTAAGAAGACTGAAGCCGAAGCACCAGAAAAGGAAGCTAAAGACAAGCATGAACAGGCCTGGAATGGTAGGTGCAAGAGAGAGTTGCATTATAACTCAACGGTGTTAAAATATGTGTATGTAATGAACTTATTTATAGAGGTTTGGGGTTTTAATACTACAAATTTTGCAGTTGGAAAATATGAGACCATATTTACTGTATCTTTCCCACTGTGTTAGTATTTGGAAAGTGTGTCATGATTAGTATATGGAATGGAAAGTGTATGATGATTTTGATGTGCCTTTAAATTTCATAAACAAACTGCTGCATGTCAAGTTCAAAATTTAGTTACTGTTTGTGGATGAATTCTTTTATTTTTACATTTTTTTCCTGACTATACCTTTATTTTTATTCAGTAATAAGAAACAAAGCTGCGCACTTGAGTAATGGTTCTGTCAAAATTGAGATATGACTATACTACCACAGTGGAGAAGGAAAAAAGTTGGCAGTATAACAGATCTGTTAACAATTCCAAGAAATTTATTTTATAGAAAGAAAAAACAGAGTAAAACACATGGGTTGTTTTTGAGAGAACCTGTCTTAGTGACTTGATATCATTATTGCATGATAAATAATTTAAAATACTGGAAAATTACTGTTTTTCTTGTCTTCATGCAAAAAGTAGAAACTACAATATTGGAATTTAGTCATCCAAGACAAAACAAATTCAAAGATAATTTTCAAATAAATGTTATACATATTGTCATGACAGCTGAAATATAGAAACACCTATGTACCATTAAAGACCAGTTTAAAAGCTGAAAGACTTTTGATAAAAAAAACGGTTGTTACTTTGTAGTAAAAATGATTTCAGACTGTAAGTATTCAATTGTATATAAATTTCAAGTTGCATAAATGATGACTCCTTGCTTTGACAATGTTGTTGGGGTCATATCTCAACTTGTTTGGTGACTTACTTAAAAGCATTGTAAATTTCGAAATATTAAAGATATCTTTCTCAAATAAGTAGATGTTAAAGGTGAAAGAATATTCTTCATGATTACATTTTTATCTTAATTTTGATTTTTTTGTCACTAATACAAACGTTGTCCAGGAATGGACCATATATTTTGATGAGTAAAAAATCAGAAGTAAAACATGTATATGTTGTTTCCTACATATCAAACTATAACTTTTCAATGATGTTTGGTATTATTCTATGTTATTGTACTGTATGTTACAGAGGAGTTAGAAAGAAGGAATGCAGAGAAAGAGAGATTGAGGGCAGAGATTGCTTTTGCTGAACTTGATGCTAATAAAGACAACAAGTAAGTTGGTCATATTTTGCAGACACTTAGTGCTTGTTGCTCATTCTCTTAATGGTTATTTTGTTTTAAATTTAGCTTTTGGTTTGGTTGTCATAGCTTACCAGGCCAACAGAATAAGTCTTTTATGGAAACTAGGCTGTTATTCATAATGTGACTTAATGGAGGTCTTGCAGAAATTAGTCCTTGCAATTTTAAGTCATTCTTCCTAGCCTCCTTCATCCTCACTGCTGTGGATTTAAAACCTTACTTAGGGTGTAGAAGTATTTCTGTTGTGGAAGCCATCTAGCTAGCTTACGGAATGTAGGTGGTTCATCTCAGGCTTAAACATATGTCAGAAATTATTCCTGGAAGGGCACCTGTTGCCATTAAAAGCTGCCATATGACCTAAAATTGTGTCAGTGTGACTTTAACTTAAAACTAAAAATAAACATGCAGTTTCCAGTGCACAAAATTTCCTAAAGCAAGAAAAGAAAATACATTTAGAAGATTTCTGATGCAGCTTGGTACATTTCAGCTGACTTTTTATGCCCCCATCATTAAAAATATTCACATTCAAGAGCCATACCCAACATTTAAGTTCAAGATCACAGTTGTAGTAAAAAATTTCAGGTCATATTTCTTGTCTGCTCTATAACTGTTTCATGCATGTATGGATATTCAAATAAGTTGCCACAAACATTCACCATAACAAGATGATATGTTATGTTAAGACTCTTACCTCTATATTAAAAGTCAAGGTCACACTTAAAGGTCGAAAGATTTAAGATAATTTTTCCTGTCCAGTCTATGACGTTTTTATGGGGGCATGGATATTCATATAATTTGGCACAAACACTACCAATAACAAGCAGGCATGTGGTATTCAAGACACATACCCTTACCTTAGAGGTCAAGGTCACGCATAGAGGTCAGAGACTTTTTTACAGTTTTTCTTGTCCAGTCTGTACCTTTTGTATAAATGGATGGATACTTAAGTACCTTGGCACAAACATTTACTATAACTAGACAGTGTTCTACATTTAAGACCTACACCCCTAGTGAAAAAGGTCAAGGTCACCCTTGGAGGTCGTTCATTTTTCTTCTATGCTGTTTTTTCTGTATTTTTGTATGCATAGATGGATATTCAAACATCCACCATAAAAAGACGATGTGTCAAGACTGACACTTAAATCCCTAGCTGAAAGGTGCAGATCACACTTAGTGGTTAAACATGTTTTGTCTTTTTTATCTTTGAAAAGTTGGAGAACAAGGTGGATAGTCTTTGTTGCATTGGAGTTATGGCCCTTGAATTAGTCGAAATTGAGAAGATTGAGAACCAGTCTTTCCAATATGTAGAGAACTTTTAAAGTCAAAAGTAATTTGTTGTGATAGGCATATATTGTGACAGTTTGCCACTCAGGTTTTGCTACGTTTACTTCTAATGACATGATCATTGAATGAATTTTTGTTAAAGTAAATTTGTGAAGCTTTTGTATCAGTATGGTTGAGATTTACAAAATGGCATCTACAAATTCAAATAGAAAAAAACTTAAATTATACAAAAAGGTACAGTGTGGTATAATTGAAATGTGGGTTTGGTTGAATGACCACCATGTATAACTGAAATACAGGTTGGGTTAAATGACCACCGTGTATATCTGAAAAATGTGTTTTGCCCAGCATAATAATGAACACAGATTTAAATGAAAGGATCACATAAGAAAAGTGCCAGTCGGTAAAAAATAGCAAACTACAGTTACTGTAAGTGTGCAGCTTGGTGAACAATTTTTTTCTTTAATTTTTAGGATATCTTTATCCGAGATTAAAGGCCTGTCAATGTTTGATGTGGATTCTAATGGTGAAGTCAGTGATGATGAAGCCAAGGTAAGTTAGTACAAGTTGTCATATACTGCTACCAGTCAGCAGCAGTCTGTCAAGTAGTAAACTGCTGATACAAGTTGCCAGCCCTGAAGTCATAAACTGTTGATATAAATCAGCAGCAGTGAAGTCATTAGTCAAGTTGTTACCAGCTGATATACCAGTCAGCAGCATTCAAGTAGTTAATAGGGGTAACTGGAGTATATCAGCCACAAAATGGAGCTGGAGCAGGTTTTACTATGCTTTTATGCATGCTTAACCCGCTTAGCTCAGTAGGTAAGAGCGTTGGTCTACGGATCGCAGGGTCGTGAGTTCGATCCTCGGGCGGGGCGTATGTTCTCTGTGACTATTTGATAAACGACATTGTGTCTGAAATCATTAGTCCTCCACCTTTGATTCATGTGGGGAAGTTGGCAGTTACTTGCGGAGAACAGGTTTGTACTGGTACAGAATCTAGGAACACTGGTTAGGTTAACTGCCCACCGTTACATGACTGAAATACTGTTGAAAAACGGCGTTAAACCCAAACAAACAAAGCTTAACATCAGGGAACCCTTTTTTTTGAAATATTCTTAAATCAGTAGAAAGATTTTTTTCTGAAAATTGGTACATTTGTACATAGTGACGTTTTACAACATTTTATCCAAAACTCTGATTCTGTTTTATTTTGTAAAAGTCTTTATGTTTGTCAGGAGAAAATTTGAATTTCCCTGGGAGGTGTGGCCAAGGACTGATACACTCACTATTTGTAAACAAAATCATGTGGATGTGCTATAAATGTGCTATCAGTGTATAACAGACGACTCACTGAGTTGTTTCTGGAATATGGTATTACATTCTTATTCAATGAAAATATAATATGCAGGTTTAACTCACAGTAATCTAATAGTTATATTTAAGCAACAATAACATTCAATAAACTTATAAAATATAAAACAAGACAAAGTGATAACCTGAATGTCGGCTGCTTTTACTCAACATGCATGTATAATCAACTGCTACAAGCACACTCTGGTTTATTTTTAGACAGTCGAATTAATTGACAGAGATATAAAGTTGTAGAGAACCTCTCACAAGCTTTCACTGGTATACTAGGGAATGTTCCTTCTTTAACTGCTTGTATCAGTCAGCAGCAGTTGAGTAGTTAACTGCTGTTATCTGTCAGCAGCAGTCAAGTAGTTAACTGCTGGTACTTGTCACAGCAGTCTGGTAGTTAGTTGCTGATACCAGTCAGCAGCAGTCAGGTAATTATACCCCCACCAAACATGTTTGAGGGGGGTATATAGGAGTCAGTTTTGTCGCGTCCCGTCCGGTCCCGTCCCGTCGCGTCCCGAAATCTATTATCTCAGTTATTACCAAATGGATTTGATTCAAACTTAAAATACATGTTCCACCTTATCACCCACATCATGTGACACAAGGTGCATAACTCTTGACACCAAGTTTTCATGAATTATGTCCCCTTTTACTTAGAATTTAGGGTTAATTTTGCTGTATTTTCACTCTATCTCAGTTATTACTAAATGGATTTGATTCAAACTTAAAATAGATGTTCCACCTCATCACCCACATCATGTGACACAAGGTGCATAACTCTGACACCAATTTTTTTATGAATTATGCCCCTTTTTACTTAGAATTTAAGGTTGATTTTGATGTATTTTCACTATATCTCAGTTACTACTGAATGGATTTGATTCAAACTTAAAATAGATGTTCCACCTCATCACCCACATCATGTGCCCACATCATGTGACACAAGGTGCATAACTCTGACACCAAGTTTTCATGAATTATGTCCCCTTTTACTTAGAATTTAAGGTTAATTTTGTTGTATTTTCACTATATCTCAGTTATTACTAAATGGATTTGATTCAAACTTAAAATAGTTGTTCCACCTCACCACCTACATCATGTGACATAAGGTGCTTAACTCTGACATAAATTTTTTATGAATTATGTCCCCTTTTACTTTAAATTTAAGGTTGATTTTGATGTATTTTCTTTATATCTCAGTTATTACAAAATGGATTTGATTCAAACTTAAAACAGATATTCCACCTCATCACCCACATCATGTGACACAAGGTGCATAACTCTGACACCAATTTTTCATGAATTATGCCCCTTTTTACTTAGAATTTAAGGTTAATTTTTATGTATTTTCACTATATCTCAGTTACTACTGAATGGATTTGATTCAGACTTAAAATAGATGTTCCACCTCATCACCCACATCATGTGACACAAGGTGCATAACTCTGACACTAATTTTTCTTGAATTGTGTCCCCTTTTACCTAGAATTTAAGGTTAATTTTGATGTATTTTCACTATATCTCATTCTGATTTGCTTAGAGCCAAAGGGAAGTAACCTTTTTAGCTCATCTGATTTTTTGAAAAAAAATGATGAGTTATTGTCATCACTTGAGCGGTTGTCGGCGTCGGCGTCTGCGTCAGCGTTGCCTGGTTAAGTTTTATGTTTAGGTCAGCTTTTCTCCTAAACTATCAAAGCTATTGCTTTGAAACTTGGAATACTTGTTCACCATCATAAGCTGACCCTGTATAGCAAGAAACATAACTCCATCTTGCTTTTTGCAAGATTTATGGCCCCTTTTGTACTTAAAAAATATCAGATTTCTTGGTTAAGTTTTATGTTTAGGTCAACTTTTCTCCTAAACTATCAAAGCTATTGCTTTGAAACTTGGAATACTTGTTCACCATCATAAGCAGACCCTGTACATCAAGAAACATAACTCCATCTTGCTTTTTGCAAGATTTATTGCCCCTTTTGGACTTAGAAAATCATTTTTGTTGGTTAAGTTTTATGTTTAGGTCAGCTTTTATCCTAAACTATCAAAGCTATTGCTTTAAAACTTGCAACACTTGTTCACCATCATAAGTTGACCCTGTATAGCAAGAAACATAACTCCGTCCTGCTTTTTGCAAGATTTATGGCCCCTTTTGGACTTAGAAAATATCAGATTTCTTGGTTAAGTTTTATGTTTAGGTCAACTTTTTCTCTTAAACTATCAAAGCTATTGCTTTGAAACTTGCAACACTTGTTCACCATCATAAGCTGACCCTGTACAGCAAGCAACATAACTCCATCCTGCTTTTTGCAATAATTATTGCCCCTTTTGGACTTAGAAAATCATTTTCTTGGTTGAGTATTATGTTTAAGTCAACTTTTCTCATAAACTATCAAAGCTATTGCTTTAAAACTTGCAACAGTTTTTCACCATCATAAGTGGACACTGTACATCAAGAAACATAACTCTATCCTGCTTTTTGCAAGAATGATGGCCCTTTTTAGACTTAGAAAATCATGGGTAGGACAATATTTCTATTACACAAAAAAAATCAGATGAGCGTCAGCACCCGCAAGGCGGTGCTCTTGTTTAACTTTTGTATGGAGTTTCTTCACCTTAAATTCCAGGAATTGGTCTATTTTTAGAAATCCTATTTTTAGATTTTCAATATTTTAGGTATTTTTCTAACTTTTTTATTATAAGTCCTATGTAAAAAGTAAATACATTTTTCTGTGGTAACATGGGTCGGTAAGACACTTTTTTGTATTCACTTTTAGTGTATCTCTAATATTAGAGATTTAATATATTTACTAGTATTACTATACTAGTATTATACTAGTATTACTTACATGTGGAAGCCCAGGATGAAGTACTCCAAAGACTAAGTATTTTTAGCTCATCTGATTTTTTGAAAAAAAATGATGAGTTATTGTCATCACTTGAGCGGTTGTCGGCGTCGGCGTCGGCGTCGGCGTTGCCTAGTTAAGTTTTATGTTTAGGTCAGCTTTTCTCCTAAACTATCAAAGCTATTGCTTTGAAACTTGGAATACTTGTTCACCATCATAAGCTGACCCTGTATAGCAAGAAACATAACTCCATCTTGCTTTTTGCAAGATTTATGGCCCCTTTTGTACTTAGAAAATATCAGATTTCTTGGTTAAGTTTTATGTTTAGGTCAACTTTTCTCCTAAACTATCAAAGCTATTGCTTTGAAACTTGCAATACTTGTTCACCATCATAAGCTGACCCTGTACAGCAAGCAACATAACTCCATCCTGCTTTTTGCAATAATTATTGCCCTTTTGGACTTAGAAAATCAGTTTTCTTGGTTAAGTTTTATGTTTAGGTCAGCTTTTATCCTAAACTATCAAAGCTATTCCTTTAAAACTTGCAACACTTGTTCACCATCATAAGCTGACCCTGTACAGCAAGAAACATAACTCCATCCTGCTTTTTGCAAGATTTATGGCCCCTTTTGGACTTAGAAAATATCAGATTTCTTGGTTAAGTTTTATGTTTAGGTCAACTTTTTCTCTTAAACTATCGAAGCTATTGCTTTAAAACTTGCAACTCTTGTTCACCATCATAAGCTGACCCTGTACAGCAAGCAACATAACTCCATCCTGCTTTTTGCAATAATTATTGCCCTTTTTGGACTTAGAAAAATCATTTTCTTGGTTGAATATTATGTTTAAGTCAACTTTTCTCATAAACTATCAAAGCTATTGCTTTAAAACTTGCAACAGTTTTTCACCATCATAAGTGGACACTGTACATCAAGAAACATAACTCTATCCTGCTTTTTGCAAGAGTGATGGCCCTTTTTAGACTTAGAAAATCATGGGTAGGACAATATTTCTATTATACAAAAAAAATCAGATGAGCGTCAGCACCCGCAAGGCGGTGCTCTTGTTAAGATTTCTTATGGTTGCCATTCTTCTGTGACAAGACTGTATGGTGGGGGTATGAGTCACTCCTGTGACAGTTCTAGTTAACTGCTGGTACCAGTCAGTAACAGTCAGGTAGTTAACTGCTGGTACCAGTCAGTAGCAGTCAGGTAGTTAACTGCAGATACTAGTCAGCAGCAGTTCAGTAGTTAACTGCTTGTACTGTCAGCAGCAGTGGAATAGTTAACTGCTGATACCTGTCAGCAACAGTCAGGTAGTTACTTGCTGTTATCTGTCAGCAGCAGTCAAGTAGTTAACTGCTGGTACTTGTCAGTAGCAGTCAGGTAGTTAGTTGCTGATACCAGTCAGCAGCAGTCAGGTAGTTAACTGCTGGTACCAGTCAGTAGCAGTCAGGTAGTTAACTGCTGGTACCAGTCAGTAGCAGTCAAGTAGTTAACTGCTGGTACTTGTCAGCAGCAGTCTGGTAGTTAGTTGCTGATACCAGTCAGCAGCAGTCAGGTAATTAACTGCTGGTACCAGTCAGTAACAGTCAGGTAGTTAACTGCTGGTACCAGTCAGTAGCAGTCAGGTAGTTAACTGCAGATACTAGTCAGTAGCAGTTCAGTAGTTAACTGCTGGTACTGTCAGCAGCAGTTGAATATAGTTAACTGCTGCTACCAGTCAGTAGCAGTCAGGTAGTAAACTGCTGATACCAGTCAGCAGCAGTCGGGTAGTTTATTGCTTATACCAAGCAGCAGCAGTTTACTGCTTATACCAAGCAGCAGCAGTCAAGTAGTTAACTGCTGATACCAGTCAGTAGCAGTCAGGTAGTTAACTGCAGATACCAGTCAGCAGCAGTTCAGTAGTTAACTGTTGGTACTGTCAGCAGCAGTTGAATAGTTAACTGCTGTTACCAGTCAGTAGCAGTCAGGTAGTTAACTGCTGATACCAGTCAGTAGCAGTCAGGTAGTTTATTGCTTATACCAAGCAGCAGCAGTCAGGTAGTTTACTGCTTATACCAAGCAGCAGCAGTCAAGTAGTTAACTGCTGATACCAGTCAGAAGCAGTCAGGTAGTTAACTGCTGATACCAGCCAATAGCAGTCAGGTAGTTTACTGCTTATACCAAGCAGCAGCAGTCAGGTAGTTAACTGCTTATACCAGTCAGCAGCAGTCAGGTAGTTAACTGCAGATACCGTCAGTAGCAGTCAGGTAGTTTACTGCTTATACCAGTCAGTAGCAGTCAGGTAGTTAACTGCTGATACCAGTCAGTAGCAGTCAGGTAGTTTACTGCTTATACCAGTCAGTAAACTGCTGATAACCATGAAAAATAGTGTTTTTATGGTATCAGCAGTTAACTACCTGACTGCTACTGCTTGGTATAAGCAGTAAACTACCTGACTGCTACTGACTGGAATCAGCAGTTAACTACCTGACTGCTACTGACTGGTAACAGCAGTTAACTATTCAACTGCTGCTGACAGTACCAACAGTTAACTACTGAACTGCAGCTTCCAGTAAAATACTTATTGCTGGACAGTAGTCTTGTTTTAACAGTTCTCACATTATAGAGTTTGAAAATACAATGAACAGTTCCATTTATTATAGGAACATCTGGAAGGAGAGGAAGAAGTGGATCAGGATCATTTTATATTAAAAGTTTGGCCTAATATCAAACAGTTTTACAAGTCTCCAGACAGTGAAGAGCAAGCTAAGGGAGATAATCAGGAAGTTACGACAGAACCTCCAGAGGTAGGCTGTTGTTATTTAATTGGAGTATTTTCATGTTATTTGACTTATATAGTCACATAGTTGTTTAGTATGGTGACAGTTGACATAAAATCTGTTGACAGAGAAAAATGATGAAGAGATAAAATTGCAGTAGATTCCAGAAAAAGAATAGGAGCCCTTGCTTTTCATTTATCTAAAATATGATATAAATTAGAGAGTGTACTCTTATTTTTACTTGCACCAGTAAGGAGTAAATGTGAACAATGGACTTTATAATTAGGAATGAATGAATGACAGTTGATCTTAGTCATAATACTGAGTGACAGGGAATGCTAATGAATTTGTGTGATGCTGGGAGGTATTAAGTTTGTACCTGTAACTTCCTAAAGGTTGAAATCCTATCAAAATTCATAAGATCATTGTTAAAATTTAGACAAAGCTTGCTATCTTTGAGGTTCATCAGCTACTAAAATGGCAAATATAAAAGATTTCAGTGTAAGTTATATTTCTCTGGTACTGCCAGATAGTAATTTCATACTTTAAAAACTACAAAAGAGAAACTCTGGCAGTTTCGAGCACCAAAAAATGTTGAGAAAAAAAACTATAGTCTAGGTTTTCATGAAAATTGGTGTTAGCGTGAATAAGATGGTAAACATAATGACTGAGAGTACTCTGAACATGTCACTGTCACAAAACTGTTTATGTTCACAAAAAATAGTGGAGTAGAGATTAAAGGTGCACTAACATTGCTATGCTATAGAACATGTTGTTATTTTGCTGTGGTAGAGTTATCTGCCGTTACTGTGAAAGTTCATGGGCCTGAGTCCCAGTCAGAGCTTAAATATTAGCAGTCTGTCACAACATGTAAATTTGTAGGGTATCAGACTGTTCCATTGTTCTACATTTTTAGCAGACAGGCCTATTGTTTAGCAATCCCAATCATTATTGCTGGTAAAATGAGAAATATATGAACACTTGCATGTATTTCAGAACTTTTTTAGCTTGAAAACGCAAAGTCCAGTCACTTCATAAGTTCAGTGTAAAATCTTTTTCTACAAAGTAAAACTTGACAACAAATAATTTTAAGAAGTTTCAGAATGACAGCTTTATTCCTTTGATTTATTATACGCCCGAAGAGACGTATTATGTTATGACGCTGGTGTCCGCCTGTCCGTCCGTCTGTCAGTAATTTCGTGTCCGCTCTGTAACTCTTGAAACCCTTGAAGGATTTCAAGGAAACTTGACACAAATGTTCACCTCACCAAGACGACGTGCAGAGCGCATGTTTTGGATGTCTCGCTTCAAGGTCAAGGTCACACTGGAGTCAAAGATCATATCAGTTCGTTTTGTGTCCTCTCTGTAACTCTTTAACCCCTGGAAGGATTTCAAAGAAACTTGACACAAATGTTCACCACACCGAGACAACGTGCAGAGCGCATGTGAAGGATGACTCGTTTCAAGGTCAAGGTCACACTCAGGGGTCAAAAGTCACATCAGTTTGTTTCGTGTCCGCTCTGTAACTCTTGAACTGCTGGAAGGATTTCAAAGAAACTTGGCAGAAATGTTCACCACACTGAGACGACATGCAGAGCACATATTCCGGATGACTTGCTTCAAGGTCAAGGTCACACTTAAGGGTCAAAGGTCATATATGACTTTGCTTTGTGTATATTGCTCTGCATTGCAGTGCTCTTGTTTTCATTTTGCAGATCTCTTTTTTGCTCACTTACAATATTTTTTTTTTGAATTACTTCCCTTTTATGTTACTATAAATAGCTTATTTTGAAACTTCTTTATTATTGGCCGTAGGGAAAAACTGAGACCACTTTTCTGTAGTACAACATGGATGGTACCTCCAATTTTTAGGTGTATTTTGACATACCTGTACCTGGCAAAGAATTTTTTGTGGACTTAGATTTTGATTTTTTCAAAGTCAAGTTCTTAAAATTTTGCTCCCATCCTCTGATGTAACCCTTCAGGCGTATATTGCCCCACTTGGTGGTGCTGTTGTTATGTAATGGCTTTATTTCACTTCTGCGATGTCAAACATGTGATAAAGACACGTATACATTGTAGCTTACACTTGTAAACATTTGGTATTTTTAATTTTTGAGGTGTTACCACCCCCATTGAGACCTGGGTTTCCAAGACATAGAAACCCTGCTGTTGAAAGGCAGAGACAGCTGTTTGCTAAGCGGGTACTTCTATTATTGTGTACATGTAGTATATTTTGTCTGGGTATTGTAATGATCTTCTATTTTCACTTTGCTTAATTTTGTGTAAGCTTTTTGAATGTATAGCTTAGAATAAAATACATCCGTATCTCTTTGATATTGTATACAGTGAGCAAATTAAAATTTTTAAAGTAATGTAGTGCTATTTTGATTTATTTGAAAAGCAGTACTTGTCATCTGACATATATTGAAAAATCATGCATGCTTGCATGGGTCATTATGAAATACAGTTAAAAAGCTGAAATGTATTCCTTAACCGACTTTGAATTTTAAGGTTGAATATAAAGGTCATGTGAGTCATTTCCATGGTAACATAAATTTAGTTTGCAAACAATCATTTTTACATCTTTAGGTGATTTTTGTAAAAGGAGAGATACATATCACACAGTAACAGTTTATAAGGTCACAGGACATCTTGTATTTATATAAATATAATTGAGCCGTGCCATGAGAAAACCAACATAGTGGGTTTGCGACCAGCATGGATCCAGACCAGCCTGCGCATCCGCACAGTCTGGTCAGGATCCATGCTGTTCGCTATTAGTTTCTCTAATTCCATTAGGGCTTTGAAAGCGAACAGCATGGATCCTGACCAGACTGCACGGATGCGCAGGCTGGTCTGGATCCATGCTGGTCGCAAACCCACTATGTTGGTTTTCTCATGGCATGGCTCAATTATTTATTATCATCCAGTTGTCTCATTTATACCTTTGCACCTTATATCATATTTGCTTGTACAATTTAGAGACTATTTTAAGGTATTGGACCCGTAATAGGGTATCTCCTTTTTGAAGAGTATTCAATTCCTACCATAAACCAACTTTGACTGCAATTTTTAGGAGGCGTAGGTTCAAGCCCAACTGGGACCAAAATTTTTTTCCCATATTTTCCTTTTTCTAGTAGGTTTTTTGACTTATTTTAAGACTTATTATGGATGTGTTGTACAAAGTTGAAAATTTTCATTTTATAAGCGATTTCTTGCTGTTCAAAGTGAATTTACCTCTGATTCAGGAGGGGAAGAGTTAGACATCTTTAAAAATACTGAGTTACGTGCAGTAAAAGTTCTCTATTTTGCCTTCATTCTTTAGATTACATAATGTGGAAGAAATGCAGGTAAGTTTTACTTCTGCCCCAAGGTTATTTTTGAATGAAATTAGCAAAATTCAAAACAGACCCACAGGATTTGACTTTAATTTTTCAATGTTTGAGTTAGAATTCTGTCTCATTAAATCTGTTTGCTTGAGGTACCCTAGAAAAAAATGATATTCACAGTTTTATTTTGTGTTTTATAATTGTTTAACAAAAGTTTGATGTTTCTTTTTTCAAAATTAATGCTATAATGAATTCTCTGCAAACGTTTTAGATAGTGACCATCACTTTGAAATTTGTCTCTACTTGAGCTTTAGGAAATACCATAAATTATACAAAATTTACAAAAAACAGCACGGTAAAAGTTGTTTAAAATTTGCAACACAGTGCAAAACATGGTCAACTTTAAGAATATACCAAGCAAATGCAATTTTTTAGCTCGACTATACAAAGTATAAGGAGAGCTATCCTACTCGCCCCTGCGTCGGCGTTGGCGTCTTTCTGCATCCCCACCTTGGTTAAAGTTTTGGTGCACTTTCTCTTTTTTCAACTTATCTCTATAATTACTGGATGGATTTGATTCAAACTTGAAATACTTACTCCTCATCATCATCTGTCATAAGGGCCATAACTCTGGCACCAATATTTCATGAATTATCCCCCCTTTTCACTTAGATTTTCAGGTTAAAGTTTTGATGCACTTTCACTCTGTCTCTGCGATTACTGAATAGATTTGATTCAAACTTAAAAAAGTTGTTCAACATCATCACCCACATCATATTACACAAGGTGCATAACTCTGGCACCATCTTTTCATGAATTATTCCCCCTTTTTACTTAGAATTTCAGGTTAAAGTTTTGGTGCACTTTCACTCTACCTCAGTTATTACTGAATGGATTTGATTCAAACTTAAAATAGTTGTTCAGCATCATCACCCACATCATATGACACAAAGTGCATAACTCTGGCACCATCTTTTCATGAATTATTACCCCTTTTTACTTAGAATTTCATGTTAAAGTTTTGGTGCACTTTCAGTCTACCTCTGTTATTACTGAATGGATTTGATTCAAACTTAAAATAGTTGTTCAGCATCATCACCCACATCATATGACACAAGATGCATAACACTGGCACAATTTTTCATGAGTTATTTCCCTTTTTATTTAGAATTTCATGTTAAAGTTTTATGCACTTTCACTCTATCTCTGTTATAACTGAATGGATCTGATTCAAACTTAAACAATTGTTCAACATCATTACTCTTATCATATGACACAAGGTGCATAACTCTGGGACCAATTTTTCATTAATTATTTCCCCTTTTTACTTAGAATTTTAGGTTTAAGTTTTGATGCACTTTCACTCTGTCTCTGTTATTACTGAATGGATTTGATTCAAACTTAAAATAGTTGTTCAACATCATCACCCACACCATATGACGCAAGGTGCATAACTCTGGCACCAATTTTTCATTAATTATTCCCCCTTTTTACTTAGAATTTTAGGTTAAAGTTTTGATGCAGTTTCACTCTGTCTCTGTTATTACTGAATGGATTTGATTCAAACTTAAAATAGTTGTTCAACATCATCACCCACACCATATGACGCAAGGTGCATAACTCTGGCACCAATTTTTCATTAATTATTCCCCCTTTTTACTTAGAATTTTAGGTTAAAGTTTTGATGCACTTTCACTCTGTCTCTGTTATTACTGAATGGATTTGATTCAAACTTAAAATGGTTGTTCAACATCATCACCCTTACTATATGACACAAGCTGCATAACTCTGGCACCAAAATTTAATGAATTATGCCCCTTTTTGCTTAGGATATACTTATATAGTGTTTTGATACATTTTATCTTTACCTTTCTTATTACTTTAAGTTGATATTTTTGACATAGACACAGGCTATTGTGCAATATCTTCATCTACAATTGGAGTCATTAAACACTCCAGTGACAGCTCTAGTTTCCTCAGATGTGCCCAGTTTCACTATCCAGCATCGAAATAGTCGAGCGCGCTGTCTCCTGTGACAGCTCTTGTTAAACATTACTGTTAGGGGTCCAATACCTTAATTGTACATTTTGTGCCTCCCAAATTTTTGGGGGCACTTAGATTTACCCTTGTCAGTACGTCTGTCATTTTGGATGTCCATCAGATTGTCCTTACGAATTTTACCCATGCATATCTCAAAAAGTATTTGACCTAGAGTTATTAAACTTTATAGGATTGTTATTCAGCATGTGAAGTTGTTTGCCTGGAGTTTTATTTGAGTTGCCTAAATAAAAAATAAGGGCCTAAAAGTTTGTGTTGCATGTATCATAAAAATCATGAAAACTTACAGGAATATTATTTAGCATGATTGTGAAGTTGTGCTCTTGAGTTTTGTTACGGATTTCACTCAGCCTGACCAGAGTTATGACTATTGAATTTGTCAAAAAATGCATAAACTGGCTTTTGTGTCACAAACTTTAGACTTGAAACTTAAAATAGTTATTAACTATCAAAGTCTACACCAGGAGAAACAGTCCCCATAACTCTGATTGAATGTTGACAGAGTTATGCCCCTTTAACTTAGAATTTAACTGAAAAGCTCTAATTCAGAGTCAAGCACTGAGAAAAGTTGAGCGTGCTGTCTTATGGACAGCTCTTGTTTTATCTTGTGTGTTTCTTGGTGATGTTTTGTAGTATGCACAACCCCTCGCCACTCCTGAGGACTCACACTCCCAACCCATTGTTATATGAAAGTTTATTTGTCTTCCATTGTCAACAGGTGACATGTAACCGAGTTTATTTGTCTTCCATTGTCAACAGGTGACATGTAACCGTATCATGACAGGAAGTGGAGACACTAATCTAGTTTAATGTCTAGTTCTTTTCGCATAGAAAGGTTAATAAATTGGCAAAAAGATTGAATTTAGATATTGAATAATTATTTCAGAGATGAAATAAGAGTATTCTGGACTTCAAACAAAATTTGGTTTTTGTAAAAGACGAAACAAGATTTTAAAGGTACAGCTATGAGCAGATGCTCTGAATATCTCTAACTAACCTATTAAGGTATCCATGAAAATAGAACTGCATCTTTCATTGACAATTTATACCTTCTTATATATCCTGGTGCTGTTTTAATTATAGGCAAGTTTACCTGATTCTCCAACTCCTCACGATGATGTTGTAGATGATGACAATGATGATGATGATGACGATGATGAGTATGAAGATAGTGAGGAATATGTAAGTCATACTTTCATGTTGAATGTGTCTGTTATGAGGTTAGTGGTATCTTCAGAGATACATTGTATAGTACAAAAGGTTAGCATCTTTGTTGTGTCCTAAATGTTTTTCACTTAAAGGGGCTTGACTCCAAATGTATATCACAACAGTTACTGTAGATTTTTTTTTCAAAGATATACAGCTAAAAATCATTTATTATTGTTTTTTAATTTGACATCAATATCAAATGTTTGCTGCTGGGCTAGTGTAGTAGACCTTACATGGCCCTTTAATGTACAGATACACACATGCCCCTTAAATAAACAGATACATACATACATGCTCCTTTAATGTACAGATAGGTACATAGCTCTTTCATGTTAAGATAAAAAATTCCCCTTTAATGTTCAGATATGTGCATGACCTTTTAATGCACATATATCTGCATGTCTGTTTAATGTACAAATATGTATTTTGCTCTTTTAATATACAGATTTGTTCGTGCCCCTTTAATTTGCCTTTTCAATATGCAGTATGTACTTGTTCCTTTCAAGGTTTACCGTGATGCACATTTTTTTTTTCATTTTGGCACACCATATTCTCAAGGGCAGCAAAAATAATTCAGATTGTGTTGTTGATAACACAAGTGGATTTCAAACCAAATTTTCAGGGTATTTTGGTTCCCAATCTAGTCATGTAAGGACAGGTTCCCACATCAGTACAAGTTAGAAACAGTCTGATAAACCTCAGTATCACTTGATTATGTAAACCATTCAACAAAATGGCTCTAAAAACGTACGTTTTCATCACCTGCTGTGTGCATAGAAAAAGCGCTGTGTGGTCTTTTGTAGCCACAAGGTTCCTTCTGGAATAAACATGACTACCTCTTTATTGAAAACATTAACTGTTAAATAATGTTCTGGCTGTGTTAGCATAAAAACACCTGTAAGAGCAATCACACAAAGGTCCGTTTATTAGCCCACCATCATCAGATGGTGGGCTATTAAAATCACTCTGCGTCCGTGGTCCGTCCGTCCGTCATTCCGTCCGTCCGTTCGTCCGTCCGTCCGTTAACAATTTCTCGTTATCCAATCTCCTCAGAAACTACAGGGGGGATTTTGACCAAACTTTGTCAGAATGATGTATTGGTACCCTAGTTGTGTCCCCCTGAAAATCAGACTGGTTCAACAATTTATGAGTGAGTTATAGCCCTTTGTTTATTTCTATAATTTATATAGATTTATATAGGGAAAAACTTTGAAAACCTTCTTGTCCAAAACCACAGAGCCTAGGGCTTTGATATTTGGTATGAAGCATCATCTAGTGGTCCTCTACCAAGATGATTCAAATTATTTCTCTGGGGTCAAATATGGCCCCGCCCTGGGGGTCACATGGTTTATATAGACTTATATAGGGAAAAACTTTGAATAACCTCTTGTCCAAAACCACAGTGCCTAGGGGTTTGATATTTTGTATGTGACATCACCTAGTGGTCTTCAACTAAGATTGTTCAAATTTTACCCCTAGGGTCAAATATGGCCCCGCCCTGGGGGTCATATGGTTTACATGGACTTATATAGGGAAAAACTTTGAAAATCTTCTTGTCCAAACCACAAAGCCTACATAGGGCTTTGATACTTGTAATGTAGCATCATCTAGTGGTTCTCTACCAAGTTTGTTCAAATTATCCTCATAGGGTTAAATTTGGCCCCGCCCCGGGGGTCACATGGTTCATATAGACTTATATAGGGAAAAGCTTTTAAAATGTTCTTGTCAGTAACTGCAACATTCAAACTTGGACCACATGTATATTTTTGAGAGGCAAGATGAACCTTGACATGAGTTGACCTTGATTTTGACCTAGTGACCTACTTTCACATTTCTGTAGCTACAGCCTTCAAATTTGGACCACATGCATAATTTTGTTTACTGGAAAAAACTTTGACCTTTATTTTGACCTAGTGACCTACTTTCACATTTTTGAAGGTACAGGCATCAGATTTGGACCATATGCATAGTTTCGTGTTTCAAAATGAAATTTGACATTGATTTTGACCTAGTGACCTACTTTCACATTTCTCAAGCTACAGCCTTCAAATTTGGACTACATGCATAGTTTTGTGTACCGAAAAAAACTTTGACCTTGACATTGACCTAGTGACCTACTTTCACATTTTTGAAGTTACAGGCTTCAAATTTGGACCACATGCATAGTTTTGTATTCTGAAATAAAATTTGACCTTGATTTTGACCTAGTGACCTACTTTTACATTTCTCAAGCTACAGCCTTCAAATTTGGACCACTTGCATAGTTTTATGTACTGAAATGACCTTTGACCTTTACATTGACCTAGTGACCTAGTGACCTACTTTCACATTTTTAAGGTACAGGCTTCAATTTTGGACCACATGCATAGTTTTGTATTCCGAAATAAAATTTGACCTTGATTTTGACCTAGTGACCTACTTTTACATTTCTCAAGCTAAAGCCTTCAAATTTGGACCACATGCATAGTTTTGTGTACCAAAACAAACTTTGACCTTTACATTGACGTAGTGACCTACTCTCACATTTTTGAAGGTACAGGCTTCAAATTTGGACCACATGCATAGTTTTGTATTCCGAAGTAAATTTTGACCTGGATTTTGACCAAGTGACCTACTTTTACATTTCTCAAGCTACAGCCTTCAAATTTGGACCACTTGCATAGTTTTGTGTACCGAAAGGAACTTTGACCTTAAGATTGACCTAGTGACCTACTTTCACATTTCTGTAGCTACAGGCTTCAAATTTAGGACCACTTATGCATAGTTTTGTGTACCGAAACAAACTTTGACCTTGACATTCACCTAGTGACCTACTTTCACATTTTTGAAGGTACAGGCTTCAAATTTGGACCACATGCATAGATTTGTGTTATGTGCAGAAATGAAATTTGACATTGAGCTAGTCAGTAAGTCTTGAAATTTGGAACACTCAAAAATGGCACATTGGTGGGCGCCAAGATCACTCTGTGATCTCTTGTTTCAATTTATTTCTCTTTCCTCCTTTTCAAAAAGTAAATGATAATTATAAAAACTGTGCCCCTGAAATTGAAAATGACCTCCAAAATCAAACACAAAGAGGTCATGGTGACCCGCTATAAAAATTTCCAAGGGGAAACCCTGCATTTATTGTACAGTTATTTACATGCCCTGTTAATGTACATTCATTTACATACCTTTTGAACATAAAGATATGTACATACCCCTTTAATGTACAGATATGTACATACTCTTTTAATGTATAGATATGTACATACTCCTTTAATGTACAGATATGTACATACTCCTTTAATGTACAGATAGGAACATGCTGCTTTAATATACAGATAGGAACATGCTGCTTTAATATACAGATAAGTACTTATGTATAACCTATGTAATTCACAGGCTTAGATTATAACTGGGTTCAAAACAGATTTCACTGTAACTTTGAACAATGCACAGTGCTCAAAGTTTGTTATATCTGAAATTAGTCCATCTGAATTTGCACAGTAGTGAAACAGTTATTAAATGAGAAATGTACCATTAATGTAAATTATGTTTTGTAAAATACTTAACAAAGACTGCAGCATCAAAGTTTGCAGGGATTTTTATGCTTTAAATGTAAACTACATGCTTCAGAAGCCGGCCAAGGGTACAGCTCCAGGGGGTCAACCTGCTTTGATTGTAAAGGTAGTTTAATATTTCTAGTGACCAAGTAATTATCTTCAAATTTCTCTATGTAGTCAGTCTATGGTATTTGGGATTCTATGTTAACATTGGTATTGGTGATTTGGTGAAACTGTTTCTTTAGTCAGTTTTTCTATTGTGTTGAAATGATAATCCTTTGGCCATTCATAGGTCACTTCTTGTTTTGTGGTTTTCATTCAAAATATTATTAAAAAAAACCTCACATTATGTTTGTTTATGTGATAACACAACTGTGTGAACATTTTTATTTTCAGAGCTGTTTTTTTTTTATTTCAGTTCTTTCCTCTTTATACCGTTAAGATTGTGTAAATTGACTTGTGTCCATTGTCTAGCAGTTCTTATACAGTGTTCACCATATTGGGTCATAAATGTTTATGGGCATATTATTTCAGTCTAGATAGTCATCTTGATTTTTAGCTCGACTATTCATAGAATAGTAGAGCTATTGGACTCGCCCATGCGTCGGCGTCCGCGTCGGCGTCGGCGTCCGCGTCCGCGTCCCGATTTGGTTAAGTTTTTGTATGTAAGCTGGTATCTCAGCAACCACTTGTGGGAATGGATTGAAACTTCACACACTTATTCACTGTGATAAACTGACTTACATTGCACAGGTTCCATAACTCTGTTTTGCTTTTTTACAAAATTATGCCCCTTTTTTGACTTAGAAATTTTGGTTAAGGTTTTGTATGTAAGCTTGTATCTCAGTAACCACTTGTGGGAATGGATTGAAACTTCACACACTTATTTACTGTGATAAACTGACTTACATTGCACAGGTTCCATAACTCTATTTTGCTTTTTTACAAAATTATGCCCCTTTTTCGACTTAGAATTTTTTGGTTAAGGTTTTGTATGTAAGCTGGTATCTCAGTACTCACTAATGGAATGGATTGAAACTTCACACACTTGTTCACTGTCATGATTGACATGCACAAAGCAGGTCCCATAACTTTATTTTGATTTTTACAAAATTATGCCCCTTTTTCAACATAGAAATTTTTGGTTAAAGTTTTTGTATGTAAGCTGGTATCTCAGTATCCACTAATGGGAAAGGATTGAAACTTCACACACTAGTTCACTTTCATGATATGACGTGCAGTGCAAAGGGTCAATAACTCAACTTTGCATTTTACAAAATTATGCCCCTTTTTCAACTTAGGAGTTTTTGGGTTAAATTCTTATATGTAAGCTGGTATCTCAGTACCCACTAATGGGAATGGATTGAAACTTCATACACTTGTCCACTGTCATGAGCTGATAAGCACTATGCAGGTTCCATAACCCTATTTTACTTTTTTACTAAATTATGCCCCTTTTTCGTCTTTCTTATTCATTCAAGCGACAAGGCTGTTAAATAGTCGAGCGTTGCTGTTCTCCGACAGCTCTTGTTCCAGTGGCTCTGGAGTTACAGTCCTTGAATTAGTCAAATTACGAGAAATTAACAGTGTCCATTCTGCAACTATAGTAGTTCTTATCTAATATTCAGCAAACTTTGTCACATTTTTTATGGGCATATCTTGGTCAAGTGCAATAACAACCAGAAAGTACAAGTCACTCTTTGAGTTATGGCCCTTGATTTACTTAAAATTGTCAAAATTGATAGTATCCAGAGTTCACAAAGCTTACATTGTCAATGGGCATAATATCTTGACCTAGTTCAAGAACCAGTTAAATAGTTTTAGTTGCTTTTTGGTTATGGCCCTTCAATTAATCAAAATTGAGAAAAGTGACAACTAGTCTGATAAAAAAAATAGAGTATTTCAAAAGTCAAAAATAGTTGGCTGAGACAGGTGCACTCTTTGTCACAATGTAAACCAGCAAGTCAGGGCCTGCTGTATTAAATGGCAGAACATTTTGCTGTTTAATATACTTTCAGAATATATATAGTTTAAATTTAGTTTAATCTAGGCCATAGATAATTGCAGTAGCTCATGAAAAGTTACAATACACAAAAAAAACAATGAAAGCTTGTGAAAAAAAATTGTGACATCTGTCAAGAGGTTGTTAGTTTGATCAGCAGGTGAGAGAATATTCTCTGTGATGATTTGACAAGAATGTCCATGGTTATTACCCTGCAACATAACTTAAAACACCTTGAATTAAGAATATTTAACTCTGGTTCCATATCGACAAATACGTTCCTTATCTAATTTTCAAGGGCTCCACATTGTTAATCAGATGATAATCACAAGTCATGAAGAACTCTTTTATTTACTTCTAATGTGGGGTTAAATTTCTAAATATTTGAAACGAAACAGCCCTAAAAATAATATTTATCCATTTAATCATAATGGAATTAGCTTACATCTTGATCTAATTTCTATAATAATACAATGATGAATAAATGGACAAAGGTCGAATTGACATTATATCTGGATCAACCCTGTGCTTATTGAAATATGATGATAAAAATTATGCTGACCTTTACTTGTATTAAATGAACCAAACGTCGTGGTACTGTATTTTGACATCATAATGTCCTGTCACCATTATGTGTGTCAACCATTGTTTGTTGCAGAATATACAATGCTTGTTTCCCTCCTTTGTTTAACTAACAGATCAATAGAACCATGTTAGTATATATATTTTACAGGAGGAAAACAAGACAGAAGACAACAAAGATCAACAGGAAGAGGATAAAATGCCAGATTATGATGAGGCAACCAAAGCTCTCATTGCAGGTTATATATTTACTGGTTTTACTGTTTCAGATTTTACTATTTCTGATTGGTGTTCATATTGAAATCCTTTTCAGCTACATTCAAAGAAGCTTCTAGAAATTACTGATAATGATTTTGAATGTTTTGGTTGAAAATCAGTGACAAAAAATATAGTCCCTGTACATTTGTGTATATGATTTTTGCTTTAATCCATTATGTATGGACAACTCACACTTGCATGATTGAATGCTGAATTTTCATAAAAGTGACAAACATACCAGTATGTCCATTTCTTGCTTATTTCCATACTTTATACTTTATTGGGTTTCATACTTCAGATGGCTTAAAGGAAGTGTTAACCTGTGCAAAACCTCAAAGCAATGGGCTGTGCTATTATATATAAAGTTAAAAAGGTCTTTTTGTTAAGTAAAATGTAATGTCAAATGAAAGATTTTATGGAGATTGTGTAGCATACCTTTGAATGAGTATTTATGTTTATTGAACAGCTGCTGATGAAGCAAGACAACAGTTCAATGACGCTGATGCTAAACTAAAGGAAACAGAAAATCAGATCAGGTAAAATGTAAATTTACATATATAACAGAACTATTTTAATGTTTAGTGATAGCATGTAAATTATTGATAATTTCGTGCATTGAATGTTGATGTCGGTCCAATAAGAACTAAACAAGATCATATTGAAATCTTTATTGATATTTTCTAGATGTATTGATTATTATATACATGTCATTCGTACGTTCATTATCATAGCACTTGATGCTCAAGGAAAAAAAGACCTAGGTAAATTGATGTTTATCATGGTTCGCACAATTCTTGAAAAGTACTTGAATTTGATGCCTAGTACTTGAAAAGTACTTGCATTTGAAACTGCCAAAAACTCTTTGAAAAGTACTTGAATTTTGAAAAAAAAAACAAGTAAATTTTGATAATTTGTCCTTGAATTGATGTTCTGCAAATAGAAAATCAGCAAAAATAACAGATCAGACCAAAATATCAAAAAAAATGTTCGACAGGGCTTATCGACGAGTAAAAAATAAAACGGTATGGTACAGGGATTGGTTTTAGTACTCTAAACGCAGTTATCACAGTGTGAAATTTTATTGGTGCTGAATTGAAGGTCATTTCCGGGTTATTGTCGCGGTGTTTATTTTGTAGAAAATCGACAGAATTCTTCATGGGTAAAGAAATAAATGCGACAAATGTTATTTTTTAGTCCTTGAAAATGGGGGGAAAATCCTTGAAAAGTACTTGAATTTTGTTTTGAAAGTTCTGTATGAACCATGTTTATGTACCTGTTTCAGAGATCTGCAGTCATATTTAGGTACTGACTATGGTCCCAATGAAGAATATAGTGTTTTAAAGGGGAATTGTTATGAATATACAGACAGAGAATATACTTACAAACTATGTGCCTTTGATAGAGCTACACAGCGACCAAAGTCTGGAGGTTCTGAAACCTCCCTAGGGTATATCTCTTTCTTATCTTTGATTCTAAAGTTGCAACGATAGCAACCACACAGTGATGAATTTTACATCATACATGTTTTCAAATAAAGCTAACTATATACTTACATTGTAAGATTTCTATTGTACTGAAAATGCTTAGAACATTTTGTAAGGGCATCCTTTTCTCCAGCAAAAAAGTTGTAAATTAGGAGCATTCTGTTTTGATTTTTGTATATCTAGACAAAAATTACAGAACAAAAGCTGTAAGGTAAGGATTGTTACAAGTAGTTTAATTTTCTGTTTATAGAAACTGGGGAAAATGGGATGGTCCAGGGGAAGATAAATATGCTGCTCAGAAATATGAAAATGGACAGTCGTGTTGGAATGGACCAAATAGGTCTGTCAAGGTAACAACAATATATATACAAATATGTAAATATTTACTTAGTTTTAAGGAAAAAATTCAGTCATCTTCCACCACTTATTAATGCAGGGAAGTTATATTGAAGTTGACAGTTCATTCCAAGCCAAGTGATAGATATAGTTCCCATCACACATCAGAAGTAGTTTCACAACACAGCAGAAATAGATCCCTATGCACAACAGAGATAGATCCCACAACATAGCAGAAAGAGATACCACCACACAACAGGTCCCACCACACAGTAAAAATAGATCCCGCCAACCACACAACAAAAATAGACTCCACAACACAGCAGATCCCACTATATGGCAGAAATTGATCCCACCAACCACACAACAGAAATAGATTCTACAACACAGCTGATCTGACCACTTGGCAGAAGTTTATCTCACCAACCACACAACAGAAATAGATCCCACCACACATCAGATCCGACCACTTGGCAGAAGATTATCCCACTAACCACACAACAGGAATAGATCTCACCACACAACAGATCCCAAATAGATCTCACCAACCACACAACAGAAATAGATTCTACAACACAGCAGATCCGACCACTTGTCAGAAGTTTATCTCACCAACCACACAATAGAAATAGATCCCACCACACAACAGATCCTACCTTGTGGCAGAAATAGATCCCACCAACCACACAGCAGATACAGATTCTACCACCCAGCAGAATTAGATTACACCACACATCAGATCCCACCAAACAGCAGAAATAGATCCCACTACACAACAGAGATAGATTCTGCCACATAGCAGAAACATATATCACTACACAGCAGATCCCACTACATAGCAGAAATAGATCCCACCAACCACACAACAGAGATATTCCCACCACACAACTGAAATAGATCACACCACATAACAGATCCCACCAGACAGCAGAAATAGATATAACCACATAGCAGAAATAGATCCCACTACGCAACAGAGATAGGTCACGCCACATAGCAGAAATAGATACCACTACACAGCAGATCCCACCACATGGCAGAAATAGATCCCACCAACCACACAACATATCCCACTAAACAACAGAGATATCCCCACCACACAACTGAAATAGATCACACCACATAACATAAATAGATTCCACCACACAACAAATCTCACTACACAGCAGAAACAGATCTCAGCTCATAGCAGAAATAGGTCCCACCACACGACAGATCTCAACATGTTATAGAAATTGATCCCATCACATGACAGAAATAGATCCCATCACATGACAGAAATAGATCCCATCACACAGCAGAAATAGATCTCGCCACATAGCAGGATAAAAGATCCCACCACACAACAGATCCTACCACACAGTAGCAATAAATCCCACCACACAGATTCCACCAACAGCACAGCAGAAATATATTCTAGTACACAACAAAAATAGATCCGACTGTTCAAAAAACCTTACCACATATAAATAGGTCACACCACATGATATAAATAGATTTCACCACAGAGCAGAAACTGATCCCACCACTCAAAATTGTTTCTAATTGAAGGGTTTGATATATACTTGTTTGCTGAGGGTTGCTGTTGAGAGCTGTTAATAGCTTGTTATGACTTAAATTTAAATTACCATTGCAGAAAATGTTAAAAGCTACTGACTTGAAATGAAATGTATATTTTAAGTTGGCAATGATGTTTATTTCAGGTATATTTTAAATGTGGTACAGAACATAAAGTAACAAGTGCTTCAGAACCAAGTAGATGTGAATATGCATTTGGCTTTGAGACTCCTACACACTGCACTGCCCCACCTACACGATCAGCGGATGATGTTCATGATGAGTTGTAATTGATATTGACCAAATAATAAAGATAGATATTAGTAACTTTCCACATACATTTTCAGATTAATACATTTATGTCTAGGATGGCCTCATGAGTTTGTGTTCAAGCATTAGTCGTCAACTTAGGGAATCTTTATTTAAAGTTTTTATTAACTGTCTTACAAATCCCAGAATTTTGCATATTTTCAGCAAAGAAGAGTAAAATTTGAATGTACATATTTATGTTCCAGTCTGGTCTTAATTTCTTAAATTTCTTTGATAAATTTGGACCCAAATCTCTCAGAAAAAAGTTTTTTATATGTTAACGAAGTTTATACTGAGTTCCAAATTATGAAACTATGTTAAATCAGGTTAAGGAATGTTTGCACCAAACTCTAAGATAACTTTTTAACTCACCTGAACCAAAGGTTGAGCTATTGTGTTGGTACTGTGTTAGCTTCTTACTTTATATGATTTACGTATTGTAGGTCTTCACCAAACTTGGCCAGAAACATCCTTGTGTAGATCTCTTACAGGTTTCTTCAAATAGTTCTACTTGGCCCCTTTAAGGAGCCACTAAAGCTAACAATAGAATACATTTTAAACAACTCCTCATGAACTGCTTGATTATCACCAACTTTGTAGTATCCCTGAAAGTTCCTGTCTCAACTTTGTTCAAATTGTTCTGCATGGCTACTTTTAGGAACCGCCTTAGCAAAAAAAGAAAAACATGCAATAAACAACTGCTTTTCATGAACTGCTTGATGGATCTTCACCTAAATGGTCTATAGTGTCCTTGTAAGAACATGTATCAAGTTTTTTTTTCAAATGGTCCCCTTGGTCCACCAGAGCAAAAAAATAGAAAAATCCTTAAACAACCTCTTCTGAATCACTCGTACAACAGCACCAAACTTGGTCTATGGCATTTTTGTAAGGTCCCCTTTCAAATGGTTTTACTTTACCCTGTTTAGGGTCAGAGAGAGCTAAAAATAGATTTTTAAAACAATATCTTCTCATTGTTGGATCATCATCAAACCGTTGTAACTTCTTGAATTAGGGACTGGCAGAGCTGAAAAAAGAAACTTTACAGCGACTTCCTTTGAACTGCTTAGTGTTATACTTTGAGAGATATTGTTTTGTCAAGTGAGTGTTTTTGGCCTCTTGGCCGTCATGTTAAAAATACTGTATTAATGTGCAGTTGCATTATGTTTATTTATAAAGGAAAGAAACAGTGAATAAATTTAGCTTTACAAAATTCTGCAATGAACTTTATTTTGTTTATTGATATCATTTAGTGCTATGTAAGAGTTTAGTCTAAGAAGGTAATAAGTATAGTTTCAAGGGCTTAGTATGAAACAGTTGTACCATTCCTCATCAAGCACATAATTTAGCTGTTAATTGGGGTGATTCTGGGGAGAAGTCGCATCAGATCAGTGAATGTCGTGATTTGGAGGAAGGTTTAACTTTAAATGTCGTGATAAAGTTGTACCATCTAGCTAAGAACTACCTTTTACTTACCTCTGCTCAAAATCTTACAGAAGATAATCATTAGTATACATATGTATAAAGAACATATATATCATTTTCTCAAAAATTGTTGTTGATTTATTGAAAGTAATAGTTTTGTTCTATATCTTTGCATAGAATTCAGATATTGATTTTACAGAATGAAGTGACATGTGGCATGAGTAATAACAAAGGGACCACTATGCTTTTTGGATTTTCATTTCATGTTATACATATATATCTGACAATTCTTATGATGAGTGACTTTACCCTTTTTTAGCTCGACTATTCGAAGAATAGGGGAGCTATCCTACTCGCCCTGGCATCGGCGTTAGCGTGAGCGTCACACAAATGTTAAAGTTTGCATACCACCCCAAATATTTTCAAAGTCCATTCAGATATTGCTTTCATATTTTGCATACTTGTTTACCATCATGACCCCATTCTGTTAACAGGAGCAGACAACTCTATCAAGCATTTTGACAGAATTATGGCCCCTTTTCGACTTAGAATATGCTTATTGTAATGTTGAAGTTTGCGTTCCACCCCAAATATATTCAAAGTCCATTGAGATATTGCTTTCATATTTTGCATACTTGTTTACCATCATGACCCCAGTCTGTAAACAGGAGCAGACAACTCTATCAAGCATTTTGACTGAATTATGGCCCCTTTTTGATTTAGAATATGCTTTTTGTAATGTTGAAGTTTTACTCATAGCTTATTGAGTCGGCTAAAGGCTGAAAGCCTTTTGACGAGTCCTTGCTGTTCAGCGATTCTCTAAATGGACCGAATAACACGTGAAGGGATGTAGTTCCATTAGATTTCTCAAATTTCAAACAGTTCACTGCATGAATGAAGTTAAGTTGTGTCAATTCCCTTTGCTATGACCAATATACGATGTAATCTGTCATATTTATGACTTGTAATTGTGCAATACTCGAATGTAACTCATTAAGCATAAATGTGCATTTTAAGAATTGCGCAGGCTTACAAAGCTTGCGTAACATCCAGCGAAAGACAAAAAAATAGTTCCACAGGGCTCCAGATAAGATGCGTATTAGCGTAAATTACGTATAGAAATAATGCAAATACGCATGTCTAATAATTTCTAAGCGTATAAAAACGTATATAAAATTACAGAAACGCACACAATGCTTTTTTAAAAACAAAATCTGAATCGTCTGGATGCGTTAGGTAACATAGCCGATCAGCCTTAATTCTCCCACATTGAACGTATACACGCATCGTATGATTTCTATAAACTTTGCGTGGGTTGAATTTTGTAGTCAGTAAACGGATAAATTATCGGAAGAAGAAGCTCTTACTGGTTTGTTTAGTTACTACTGATATTAAAAATGATTTTAATTCTTATTTTTCGAGAAATAAACAAATCGGCGAAACATTAAATTGTATTTTCTTGTAGTTTTTGAAATCGAAAGTAGATCGTCTATGTTTGGCTGCTTTCACGAAACGAAACAACTTTTTTATGAAAAGATTTAAATAAGAGGTAACTTAACCGTAAACTTCAATGTCAGGTATTGCCAATTGCTGCTAAATGTCTCCGTATCATCACAATTTGTAAAATATATTGTTGAAACTGGAGAAAAGTGTAATCGTATCCGGATATAATATTTTGGGTAAATATCGAGCTGTGTTATGAAATTTTAAGAAAAAAATTAAAAACAAACTGAAACTGGTAGACTATACTGTCAGTACATCAATCATTAGCCGACTCAGGCCCTTCAGGCCTTTGATATTATACTATCAAGCACTGAGAATAGTCGAGCGCGCTGTCAACTGACAGCTCTTATTGTATTAACTACCTAAGTATTGTTGTATTAACTACCTAAGTAATACCTTCTTTAATCAGTTCTTGATCTTTTTTACTAGTGTTCAGTTTTCATAAAGGTAAAGACCAGAATGATTATTTGAATGTAGTCCATATCTTAAAGAATTCTATGTTCAATGTGGTTCTTGGAGAACTTGGTTATGAAAGAATCAGAGCCACTGTCTTTTGTATCATCATAAGAGGCCACTTTGATAGAGTCTGAACACTTGGGTTTGCTGTATCTCTGTGATTCCAGCAGGTATAAAAGTTTTGATTTTACATCTCGTATTTCTATTTTAAACCAAAATTTTAGTTTCGTTTGGCACTTTATAATCTTTCCTGTGATGATGCAATTTAAAATCCTGAAATGTAGGTCTTTGTAAAAACAGCACATCATCTCGGTGATGCCAATATCGTCATAGACACTTAGGGCTTGTGCAGCTCCTGACCATGTCTTATGAGCATACTTAAAGGACCATTTTGAAAAAAAAAATGTCTTAAGTGTACCATGAAGACATTAGTTACATTACTTGAAGATTTTTTTCAAATTGTTGCCAGATAATCGATGTGGACTAAATAATACCACTAAGGTCAAGTTGGTTGATTTGGATTACAAGTTATTAAGAATATATGAGCCGTGCCATGAGAAAACCAACATAGTGGGTTTGCGACCAGCATGGAGCCAGACCAGCCTGCGCATCCGCGCAGTCTGGTCGGGCTCCATGCTGTTCGCTTTTAAAGCCTATTGGAAATGGAGAAACTGTTAGCGAACAGCATGGAGCCTGACCAGACTGCGCGGATGCGCAGGCTGGTCTGGATCCATGCTGGTCGCAAACCCACTATGTTGGTTATCCCGTGGTACGGCTCAATTATAAGGGCATGTATAACTGTGATCTATATTTATTTGGCATACAAGACTTAGGGTTGTTTTAGTAATAAAGGGGAGTAACTCTAAAGGCCCCAAGTGTCTGAAAATCCCGAGTAAAAACTGGATTTTGCCTAATACATCATCTCGTGATAAAACAGAACTGTTTTCACTGTAAGAATGTGTTTTCATACAAATTTACCTGTAGTATCACTGTCTATGCAAGATAGAAATGTTTTCACTGTAAATCTTAAAAAGTGAAATAAATTTAAAAATATGTTTTGTGTTTTGTTTTGATGTACAACATTATGCAGAAATCAAGAATATACAGCATTAAAATAAATATGTGGACAGACTGAAATTCTACTTGTCACATCTGATTTTTCATTCCCCCTTATTTCTTGGCAAAGCTATAGGATAGGACAGCGTTTGCTTTGTTTCTCCGTCAAAAATTCTGTTCTGCCTAGCTCCATCTTCAGACAGATTTTAGCATATCTGAGTCGAACATAAAATGTCAACACTTAATGTCTGTGGAACCAAACTATAATTTTATGCTCGCAATAATGGGACAGGCATGCTTAACCCCGTCTGTATATGTTCGGAAAATCTTGTCCTAGAATAGTGCTTTGCATTGTTGGTTTTCGATATAACTGCACAAAGGACTATCCATTCTCATCCATAGTCCTGAGGAACCATGGTTTGCAAGAAGGGTGACCACTATTGGACGATGTATCTCGTGCAAGAAACATGCCGCCAGCTAGATCAGGGTCAGGGTTAGCTTTTTTAATTATGCCCCCAGCATCTACTGATGCGGTAAGCATATAGTGATTGTCCTGTCCGTCCGTACGAGGTTAACCAAATTGGACCGTTTCGTCTAGCATCAATACCCCTTACAAGAATGAACTGATACTAATACAGATGTAAACTGTGACCATTCCTCATCTTCAAACATCACCTGACCTCAGTTTATTGAACGCAACTCCTTGTTTTGTCTGCTTTCCAGTAATAACAGCTAACTTGTCCGAAATAACTTAACATGTATAACCACTAAATATATTATATACGACAATGGATGAAGTGCAGCCGCCAGTTCTGCACCTTGTCCATTTCCTAACTAAGCTATTTATATATAAGTGACGTCACTCGTGTCTGCCCCAGAACTTTGTAGCGCATGGTAGGATTTTGAAATTTGAGCCATCACTTAAGGTGATTAATCTAGACGCTGCTTGATACACAGAAGGGGCTTGAACCCAGTAACCTGCGTTTTATGTAAGTACCGCTTGCAAGTAACGGTTTAGAAGATACGTAGCGGATTGGCCTCCAATTGTGCGCTCTGTACGTTTGATGAGGAGAACAACATTCTAGTTTTATAAATTTAAGATATGTGGACACAAAATGAAACTCCTTGGCTTTCGAGTGTGACAATGACCCCTGGCCTATTAACCTGTTTTTATTGTTCTGCAAGTTGTCTCGAGTTAAACATTAGAGGCTATTTTTATGAAAATCTTTCCACGACGAGGTCACAAAATGAAGCTCCTTTTCGTTTCTTAGACTTAGTGACCTTTGCTATGCACTCTGCGTATCGTCATCTTGTTGGAGGAGGGGGTGGCATTGACCTTGGACCTAGTGGCCTGGATCATGCGTGTTTCGATGGACAAGTGTATGTAGTTATTTGAAAATCAGTTTAACAGTTTTTGAGATACGCCGACAGACGGACATAAACTCGTTCCAATATACTTCTTACCTGAAACAAAGAGCTATAAAAATAAATAGATTGGCAACTTGAAAGGCATATAGAGCAAATCTCGCCAACCTCCCGTGACAAAAAAACGAGATCTCGTTTACCAGAAATGGCGCTTTCTTCATGCGCCATTTTGTTTGCGAAAGCAATTATTCATCGGTAAAATAATTATCACCGTATGACCACGCTTCTTTCGATGGCAAAAAAAAAAATGTGTACTTCGTGTCTTAACCCATTTCACATTAAACTAATTTTGTTTTAGAAGCTAACATGTATTTTAAATGTAGTTTTAAAGGTACAAATTGTAACTCCATGCTCGCCGATATTTGTTTTTAGTAAGATAACGCCGAATCACGCTCTGACACGAGCTCACGCGAGATTACAGCCAGTTGCCATTCTGTGTATTTTATACTTCTTTGCCTGAAAGTATGTTAACGTACGTGGCACAAATGATCGCGATAACAAGACGAATATTTCCTTTGATTCGTGTCCTATCTCATACCTTTGATTTTGACATGAATAGTTCCTACAATTTCTTATTAGATGATTTCTGAAATATATTTAATGACATTTAATTCTTTCTTTTAGTTCTACACATGATAATGGTAGAAATATGTGACGTTGTCGTCGTATGTTGTGATAATAGGTAATTACCAGTAGAAAGTTGGCAGTTACAACAGCTTACTACTATTATACAGCTGTAATTCGTATTAAGGCAATAGCAGAACCAAATGGAAGTTTTTGTCAATCAACTGTTACTTCTAAGTTCAAAATCAAGACGTTTAAATGGCAATTCCAGCCTTTCAACCACTTTAACTCCGTTGCAGTGCGCTCAAATTAAATGCTTCAGGTCTGATACCTTCTGATGTACTTTAAAGTTTGTTTAGCATATCATCGATTGCCATCCGTTACATCAAACTGTTATACCCGAAATAGAAGCATGTATGTTCGGAAACTGCATTTAAAGGGCTATCATAGCAGTGAGCAGCAAGTGCATCGGAGACACTGACCTTAACCACTCAACCACCGAGACCCCTCACATATTAAATAGTGTTGAAAGACAGTGCCAAATCCAGATCAAAAATAGAATTGTGTCTATAGGACACGGATGCCCCCACACATTGCGCCATCCTCTAAATAGCAAAGTTTTTATCAAGAAAGGGCTATAATTCTAGACAAAGATGGCCACAGAAAAAAGTCCATGATTTATGGTCATATTCACATGAAGATCCTTCATCTATGGAACTTTCAAGCAAATCCTTGCGATATTGTTTGAGGAGTTGGACACCCAAGAATTTTCTCTATGTTTTATACAGCAAAACTATCAAAGACCATAACTGTGGTAAGATAATCACAGAAAAAAAAATCCTTCTTTATGGTCATCTGCACAAGCTTGTTTATCTGTGAAAGTTTAAAGCAAATCAGGCTAATAGTGTGGGAGGAGTTAGACAGACAATATTTTGGGACGTACGGACAGCAGCAACGATCTATGCCCCCACCACATAAATGTGGGGGCATAACAAACAAGAACGTTAGACATAGAATAACAAAAAAAGATTTACCATATTTCTGTCATTACTTAAGATTGAATATGCTGAAACTTTGAAGCAAATCAGGCTAATAGTGCGAAAGGAGTTGGACAGATTTCTCTATATTCTATATAGCAAAAATATCAAAGGATCAGAACTGAGATAAAAATAGTCACAGAAAAACATTCCTTCCTCTATGGTCATCTGCACATCAAGGCTTATCATCTGTGAAAGTTTGAAGCAAATCAGGCTAATAGTGTGGGAGGAGTAAGACATACAAGATTTCGGGACGTACGGACGTACGGTCGTACGGATAGCAGCAACGCTATATGCCCCCACCACATAAATGTGGGGGCATAACAAACAAAAACATGAAACATAAAGTAACAAAAAAAGATTTACCATATTTCTGTCATTATTTAAGATTGAATATGCTCAGACGTTGATCATGAAACATGCTCAGTTTCAATACTTAGATTAACAAGGCTATCGATAACACCGATGGATGCTCCACGAAATTACGGTAGCATAAGGGGCTTTTCAGTTACGGTTATGTTTAGGAGAAATGTGGTCAGCAAGAGTTGAGGTTCTTTAACACTGCACTCCCTCTAACTCTATGAATTTGTAAAGTATGAAGTCAATAGTTTACATAGTATTTAAGTTATGCCCCGGACAAGGTATTTCGGAAAAGGGAGATAATTCAAAAATGGGACAACCTAGTTATGGTTCCTTGTCACTGCACTCTCTCTCATTGACCTCTATAGATACGTGAAGTATGAAGTCAATACTTTATATATTATTCAAGTTATGCCCCGGACAAAGTTTTCATAAAAAGGGAGATAATTCAAACAAGAGGGCCATGATGGCCCTATATCGCTCACCTGAGTTTAATTGCTTTCTTGAAATAAATTCTTTGCTAAAGCTAAACAAATAACCCCATGAGGTGGGGTCAATTTGACCCCGGAGGTCATGATTTGAACAAATTTTGTAGAAGTCTACTAGGCAATGCTACATGTCAAATATCTAAGATCTAAGCCTTCTGGTTTATTTTTAGAAAATTTTTGAAGATTGTCCTATGTAAAATCAAGTGACCCCTGGGGTGGGGTCAAATTTAACCCCGGGGGTCATGATTTGAATAAATTTTGTAGAGGTCCACTAGGCAATGCTACATATGAAATATCTAAGCTCTAGGCCTTCTGGTTTATTTTGAAGATTTTTCTATGTACAATCAAGTAATCCCATGGGGCGGGGTCAATTTGACCCCGGGGGTTATGATTTGAACAAATTTTGTAGAAGTCTACTAGGTAATGTTACATATCAAATATCTAAGATCTAGGCCTTCTGGTTTATTTTTAGAGAATTTTTGAAGATTTTCCTATGTAAAATCAAGTGACCCCGGGGGTCATGATTTGGACAAATTTTGTAGAGGTCCACTAGGCAATGCTACATGTCAAATATCTAAGCTCTAGGCCTTCTGGTTTATTTTTAGAATTTTTTTGAAGATTTTCCTATGTAAAATCAAGTGACCCCTGGGGCAAGGTCAATTTTGACCCCGGGGTCATGATTTGAACAATTTTAGTAGAGGTCCACTAGGCAATGCTACATGTCAAATATCTAAGCTCTAGGGCTTCTGGTTTTTGAGAAGAAGATTTTTTAAGATTTTCCTATGTAAAATCAAGTGACCCCTGGGGCGGGGTCAATTTTGACCCTGGGGTCATGATTTGAACAAATTTGGTAGAGGTCCACTAGGCAATGCTTCACACCAAATATCTAAGCTATAGGGCTTCTGGTTTTTGAGAAGAAGATTTTTAAAGTTTTTCCATTTGGTTGCCATGGCAACCAGAATTCTGTATGGAATTCAATTCTTTGAACAATTTTTAAAGAAGACCATCCAAGGAACAACCCTGTGAAGTTTCATCAAAATTGGGCTGTTGGTTTAGGAGGAGATGTTGTTTAAAGGAAAGTGTGGACGGACGGACGGACGGACGACGGACGGACGGACGGACGCCGGACGGTGAGCGATCACAATACCTCACCCTGAGCACTTTGTGCTCAGGTGAGCTAAAAAGTGGGACCACCTAGAGTTATGCACTCCCTCTTACAGATCTCTATGAATGTGTAAAGTATGAAGTCAATAGCTAACACCGTATTTGAGTTATGCCCCGGACAAGGTTTTCAAACAAGAGGGCCAAGATGGCCCTAGGTCGCTCACCTGAGAAACACACCATAACACACCAGAACAGTGTAAACATGTTTGACCTAGTGATTTCATGAAAAAAAAAAATTCTGACCAATTATCATTAAAATTGGAGCAAAAACCTCGAGTATAAACAAGTATTTTCTTTGATTTGTCCTAGTGACCTAATTTTTAACCCCAGATGACCCATATTCGAACTTGACCTAGATTTCATCAAGGCTATCAATCTGACCAAAATTCATGAAAATCACTTGAAAAATACAGCCTCTATCGCATACACAAGGTTTTTCTTTGATTTGACCTAGTGACCTAGCTTTTGACCCCAGACAACCCATATTCGAACTTGACCTAGATTTCATCAAGGCAACTATTCTGACTAAATTTTATGAAAATCCAGTGTAAAATGCAGCCCCTATTGCATACACAAGGTTTTGCCTGGATTTGACCTAGTGACCTAGTTTTTGAACCCAGATGACCCATATTCTAACTTGACCTAGATTTTATCAAGGCAATCATTCTGACCAAATTTCATGAAGATCAATTGAAAAGTACAGCTTCTATCGCATACACGAGGTTTTTCTTTGATTTGACCTAGTGACCTAGTTTTTGAACCCAGATGACCCATATTCGAACTCGGCCTAGATTTCATCAAGGCAATTATTCTGACCAAATTTCATAAAGATCAATTGAAAAATACAGCCTCTATCGCATACACAAGCTAAATGTTGACAGACAGACAGACGACAGATAGACGACGGACGCCGGACATCGAGCGATCACAAAAACTCACCTAAGCATTGCTCAGGTGAGCTAAAAAGTGAGATAATTCAAAACTAGGATCATATAGAGTTATGGTTCCTTGTCACTGCTCTCCCTATCACTAACCTCTATCAATATGTAAAGTATGAAGTCAATACCTTACATAGTATTCATGTTATGCCTCAGGCAAGGTTTTCAAAAAAAGGAAGACAATTCAAATTCAAACATGACACCACCTAGAGCTATGGTTCCTTGTCACTGCACTCTCTCTCCCTGAACTCTATCAATATGTAAAGTAGCAAGCCAATACCTTATATAGTATTTGAGGTATGCCCCAGACAAAGTTTTCAACAAATGGGACCGCCAAGAGTTATGGTTCTGGTCACTGCACTTTATCTCAATGAGCTCTATCACTGTATAAAGTTACAACTTGGTACCTTCAATACTTTGAGTTATCCTCCGGACAAGAAGTGTGACAAGAAGTGTCCGGACGACAAGGTGACGACTATATGCCACCGCCCCCTCTTCGGGGAGCATAAAAAGTCGTCCATTACTTTCAATATATACCGCCCTCTCCATTAATATATGGTTAATTTCGTACTGGCGCAATAATTTGTCATTCAGCCACCAGCGTATAAAAATATATTGCAGATTGTAGCATTTTTAGAAGATGGTCACTAGATCTAGTTCATAACTAAGCCAAAATCCCGTCACAGCCATTTTATATAGAGGTAAGTCAGGAAGTAATCGTGAGGCTGTATATACACTTATAATTATTTGTTAGCTTTTCGGTCAATAGCCAAAGCTTTTGCTGGAGATCCGAGAGCCAATAGTTATAAAATCTTTTCCTTCTAGTTTTGACTTAGCCTAGCAATATTTAATGAGTAAAGATGTAAATAAGGGTTCATATAGTAAAAACAAAGAGAAGAGCAGACATGACACTGTTGCAGTTTTCAATGACTGTATTTACTCTCAACTACATGTCGTTCATAGTACAAAATAGAAATAAAATAAAATTCTATAGCATAAACAAGTTTCTGTTTGTGCATGTTAGAATACACCAGTACATTTGTCAGAGTATCAGGAGTATTTATACGGCAAATTGGTAAAACGTGGGATTACACTGAACTTTGGCACATAAAAACCGAATATAAAGCAACACAGCCCTTTAGTGTTTATCACGCAGACAATTGAATCCAAACATATTTTTGCCGTCACTAAGTGAAAATATTGAATATACAAAACTTGGATAAAACTACTCAAAAGCTTGAAATGCAATTTGCTTGATTAGTTTTACATATAACATAAAAATGTATTTCACTTTTGAGAACCAGGCCCCGTGTTCACAAAACATTTTCAGTCTCAGCTGAGTTTGATAATGAAATTTTACTTCTCATTTATATCTAAATAGCATGTTTAAGACTAAATTTTATGTTAATAACTATTTTAATGTGACTTATTCAGTATTAATGGTCGGTCTCATTTGGAATTTAAGCTTGAAGTTTTAGTAAAAATGATATTAAAAGTTTCAAACTCAAACTCAGCTGAGACCGAAAAATGCTTTGTGAACACGGGGCCAGATCTTATTTTTTCAGGCGTGGCGATGTCAATCTTGAAAAGTCTTTTCTATAGTGTACACCCGTACTAAGATATTCGATTTAACACGGATCCCCTATTACTTGTCCCCTCGTAGACAAGACAGAGTGGATAATACATGGTGCAATAAATGAACTGGTTTATTCTAACAGATAATTCATAAAACTAAAAAGTGATTAACCACTTTTAGAATATAATTAATATAAATATTCTTAACAGAATACAGATAAAAATATAAACTATAAATAGCAATTCAAGAGATATTTACAGATATTGATAGAATTCTATTATATACGAAAATGAAGGTATAAATTGTAAAAATATGCTATGCATGTAATACAAAAATCTGGATTAAACAGTTGTTGTGGTATCAATCCACTAAATATTCTGAACAACAAATAAATATCAATCAGTTCATCTTTTACTTCTACATGTTTATGAAAGTGAACAGGAATGGCAATAATGAACATACAAGTCTGGGTTTTTACGTGACATTGGTTCCTCGCATACAATTCCTCTCTTACATTTATAGCCTCCTCAAATGATAAAACAGATGCCAAACGACTAATACTCTTACTAAAGTTGTTCTGCTCGTTCACGTGTCAACATTTTTTCATCACTTTTTTACCTTTAAGAAATGGAAGTAATGTTACCGCTTTTATACAAATGTACATGCAGGTACGATAATTTCCTTTCCGTATAGTAAGCCGGTCCAGGCTTTATTCTATGTTATCCGTATAAATGTTGTTACGACATGACTCTCAGATTATCGGACGTGCAGAAGCACCAACGACAATGACGCACCTTTAGCGATTATTATCACGGCTTAAGCTATATTTGCACGAAGGCATAGCCTGAGTGACAATATGATTTTAAGAGTATTTATAACCACGTAATGCACGACACTGCCATTTAATAAGTTGTTTATTATATAACTAAATACAAAAACGAATACTCAGTCGTTTTAATCATTCTATACACGATAACAAACTATTTACCCGACGACACAGGGTAAAATGACGTCAAAAATGACGTCAAACAAATATGGCGATCCAGCAACCGGTTGTTTTGTACGCTTCCAGTTTTTGCCATGGGCTATAGGATTCTGTCCTGTACCAAACTGCTAAAGAAATAATGTATCTGGAACACTTATTTTGTCGTTGAATAAAACAATTATCTGGGATTCAGACGAGGGGGTATTATAACGATCATGAAATCGCATCCGCACTACAAAGGTTTAGTGAAGATAAAATCCATACTATCTGAGATACATCATTTCGATAAGTATTGACATATTGATGACATCCAATCAAAACTATGCCAGTTTTGGGTCATATTAATTTTGACCTTTGTCGCTGGATGACGTACAATTTTTGACTTTGTTGCTTATCATTCTTTGTTTAATACAAAATCAAATCTTGGCCTGAAAGAACATTATTTATCGTGAGGTGAGGTTAGACCTGAAAACCTTAACGTTGGCATAAGCGTTCGTAATATCTCTAAAAATTCTAAAAAGCATCACACCTGTTATGGTGTCTTGAATACATGACACTAAGGTGTCACTCTGAAAAATATGCGTGAAGTCTCCCAAATGTATATACCTAATGCGTGATTTAAGTATAAAGCCCTGCCAGCTTTAGAGATACTTTGCATTTCCCGAATTGAAAAAAAAAAAAAAGATTATTTCACTGAATGCATTCTCATCCATCAGAGGTTCGTCATAGTCGCAGGGGACCATGGTAGGCCTATTGTGTGCAATAGTGTCTGAATGCAGTTGGATCTAGCAAATTCTTCCTAGCTCAGAAAGTAAAAACTATAAAAAAGCAGGTACAATATTAGATATTTTCATATTCTCACAAATGCGTTCTCTAAAATTAACGATGGTTACACGTTTAAGCAGACAATAATTTCAAAAACAATCTTCGTCTTCCACACATGAAGCAAACCCTTAATTTCGAAAATACTCTGCAGACAAAGAGTGGATGGCAATAGACCAAAAACTTCGGGATATCAATTCTTTTATCAAATCGCATGAATTTCTTTCATTGTAGAATATTTCAAGCAACGCCACTGGTTTAATGCTCTCCTATGGGATATTTATTTTAAAGTTTTGAAGTCGTTTTCAATCTCCCATCGTGACATTTTCCTCATCATACTTTTCGTGAACGGAATCAGCAATGCTTTCTCGCTCATCATCTGCGTCATTCTTCGACGGACTTTCACTATTCACTGACCTAGTTTCTGTATCACCATCCGTTGCTATGCCTTCACGTTCCTGAGTTTCTTCATTTTTGTCTGACGAGTCTGACGAATCGTCATCCGTATGTTCGCCATATTGTATTAAACTATGTCTTCTATCGGAACTGTGTATTCGTAAATCTTTCTCTACCTCTTCCCGTGGCTTCTCAGCAAGCTGTTTCCATTTCTTCATGTTGGCCCTAAAATATAATGTGAATGTGTTCACTTCCTACAAACAAATGCATTGCATGAGAACATGTACTCAAAGCTATTTGCAAACAGTGACTGGATTTCAGTCGGCTCGTGTAAAAGACCAGGGCATTACTCATCTGACTCAAATGTGTACATGTTGCTCGAAGTCCACCTGGTAGTTTTAACATTATGATATACGAAAGGCAAGCACTCATGATTTTACGCATTCGGGGTTGTAATAGTATCCAAAATGATAATTTATATCATATTTGCAGTGCAAATATTATTGGAAATGAGGATTCAATATTTGATTACTGTTGAAATACTATTAGGCAGCATCTTTATATGACAAACAAAAGAAAAGAAAAAATCTAACATTTTAATTGGAAACTATCAAGTTTGATAGCTAGGAATGTAGGCTTTTCAGTTATTCTGATGGTTGTTAGACTTATTAAATATATTAATAAGATCAATTTACCTTAAGTGTATATAAAATATTGTTTTAGTCAATTTTGACCCATAGGGCATGATCTAAACAAATACTAAACAGTACAATAAACCAAATAACTATTAAGTGTTCCTGTATACCAAATAACTGTGGATGTTGCGGCTTTAGGCAAGATTTTCATTTCAAAGTTATTACTATTTTAATCTCTGACTGCCTTGTTATTTAGCTAAAAGCATTGTGCTTCTGGCCAGGTTTGGTGAAATTGCCTCAAGCGCGTAGTGAGATGTTGTTTGAAGCAAACTGTGGACGACGGACGGATGGACGACAGACAGATACCAGAGATCCTTAAAACTCACCATGAGGATTTTATACAAGTTATTTCTCTTCAACATCTGTCACTGTTTTGAAAGAGTAATACCTATTCTAAGGACTGTCTGTTACTTACAGTGCTCCGTCTTGCATCGGTTTAGTTTCTGGTAACACTTGAGTCATCAGGTCATAGCATGGTAGACAAATTCCAACCAAGAACCCCACCTTAAAATACAATCGTATAACACATGTAACACACAACGTTCAAATTATCCCTCTTATAAATATATTACATGACAAAAAAGGAAAGGAAAGAACAAGGATTGTAACGAAACGGACTGAATAATTTATTTCGAGGGTACGATATGAGGCAACAAAGAAAATACTTATTCCACTGCAATGAAATAGTCGTGTTATTTTCTCTATTAATTTACGATAATTCGACCGTGCATGAAGTAATGCCAGGACGTGTGCTTGGGGTCTTCTTCCACCGTCCAAAATAAGAAAGTCGCCATATGACATGGACTATGGTGATGCGACCCAAACAGATAAACTAGATACATACGTATACATAAGCATACTTCTGCCAAATGTGGTCCTTGTCACAAATATGAAATCGTTATATACCCATCCTTAATAATCATGCGCAGTTTATATCGTATAGCTATAAATGAATTGTTTATACATTGCATAATGGAAAGAAACGAGTTTTCATTAGACTAGTTGAAGTTGTAACTATATATATAAATGAATTTTGAATTGTAATTTACCTCTAATTGTGGAAGTTCATGTTTCTTCTCTCTATCCATCATAGCTAGCGGAGTGATACTTTTGGCTTTTTCCTCATCTCCCTGCAAGTTACATGGCTCAGTTATCACTTGGTGGATTGTAGCTAAATATTTACACATAATACTAACTCAACCATTATCATTACAATATATTAGAATTAACAGTAAACATGTTTAAAACGCCGAATAACTTCTATGTTGGTTTCGTTGTTTACAGCAAAAATATTTCACTTGATATGTGTAAATTAACAATGTCTAATCTTTAATATTTTTTTTTAAATACATGTACTTCATTTAAGATTTATACACACAGTACGTTGCATCCAGTGTATATTTTGTGAGGCTCGTATATATTTCCTGTTATACTGGTAATTGGCATTAGCCTCGATTTGCTTAATATGGCCAAATCCTTTGGAATCAGTAATAAACTGTATCATTTAAATATCAGACTGTTTTATCATTAGAAAACAAGTAAACGTGTCGTGTTATCACCAAACTAATTGTTTTATTTTAAGAAAGGCTAATAATAATGAAACTTTTTTTTTCAATTTCTTTGCTTGCATGTTTTAACATATACTGTTATTAAAATGTGGTAAAACAGGTTAACTTTAATATAAATTTAATATTCTGTGTCACTATGGACTTCAAACATGTCCACAAGGTTGACAAGCATACTTTTCCTCTAATTTACGTCCAGTTAATTATTCTGGTATTTCATGTATTCATAATTACATATACAGTGTAATTCCATGCATTAATATAATTATACATATATAGACTGTAATTCTTGAAAAGAATCAGTTATTTCTCATTACGTGTGAAGAATAGCAAATATTATTAGAGTATGTTAAAATGTTAAAATAGGAGAAATATCAATACAAATACATTTTATGCATTAATAATTCCTTTCATATCTTTGATATTATTGTATTCAAATACATACGTTTCAGGTATATCCTTTCAATAGACATGCATTTCAAAACTATTATAAGCAGAAGAAAAAGTAGCTAGCACCACTGCAAATGCGAACTTACAGCCAAAAACTATCAACTACATGTACAAAAAACCTACCCAAACATGATTAACTTCTGCCAAATAAATTTTGTAATATCTCTTTATTATTTAGTTCTGTTAGCAGGACTGTCTTCATTCTAATCATCAGCAACATCAGAACACACGGTTTGTTTCGACACACATGAGATAAATCAGATATCATTTTAGAGGATACAGAAAGCCTGCACATGTCAAATATTACACAAATGCACATGAACATAAACCACTCGCAAAACAAACTAGCAGGAAATTAAGCTCTTTGTACATCATATGATTTGAATCGAGGCATTGACCTGACCTTATCAATGTTTGTAAAAGCGATTTTGATAGCAAATTATACATAATTTAAAAACATCTACGCATTTCAACATCATTCATTTTCAAACACACTAGAGTTTATTACAATAAAAGTCCCCGTAAATGTGCTAGAATGGTGGTGACTTGTTTGTGTGTATACCTGTTGCCAAAACTCCTCCATGATGACAAAAACAAGGTCAAGTTGTGTATTCCAAGGTTTGTACATAGCACATAGGTCACATGCTGTCATACATAGTGTCATTACAAGGTTTCTGTGGGAAATAAACACATTTCAACTTATACAAATGGTAAAATTACATGCTAACATTGGGATGGAAACATTTACACTGATGTACGGAAGTATGCCTAGCCAGCCAATGCAGAGCGTGCGTTATGGTGCGGACAGTGATTTCAAGACAAGGAAGTTAGTCTACTACTGGTAACGCGTGTTAGAAGTTAGAGTATCTAAGTTAAATGACTCTTTTCATACAAAAGAGTTGCTGTCTGTTAGACAGTCTACAGACTTAGTGTTAGACGCAAAGCTACAGAAAAAAGAGATCTATTTGCCATTACCACAAAACTTACAGAATCCTCTGTGAGATCAATATTGCACTAGGTTTCAATAACATATTATGCTTTCATCAATTCGACATAAGCACAAAAACTGAAATGACATTGGGACAAACATCAAAGAGGCTACGAGCAATGAGTAAGGAAGCATAAGCACAAACATCACAAATCTCTTTTTTCAAGCTAGGAGGTTAGAGGTTAGACAATACACAACACGTATCAGTCACAACATGGTTGGCACTAACTCAAGACATTCACTATTTACTTTCTACATGAGCGTTTTAATATGAAACCTTCATTTTATTATTCAGAAAATTGGACACGAGTTTTTGTTTTTAATACTTTCTATAAAATGATCCATTTATTTCGACAACAAAAAGCGAAGCCAAGTATTAAAATAACCGAATGAGAATAGAATGTGCAGCATCCCTAGCAATACTGCTTTCAGAACGATATGACCAAAGGCATGTGTGACTGACACGGACTGTTACACTAAAGACGGTTACTATAGAAACTACAATACTACAAACTGACAGTTTCGCCCCGTACTACCTGCTGATAAAACTCCTCAAAAATGTATTTTACTGTGTCCAGTTGCATTTTCCAGGGTTTAGCAGACGCCACTAGGTCACATCCGGTCATTACAATAGTATGCACAAGACGTCTGTAGATGTCAAGTTTTTTATAGAATGAAATGAAAGTTACTAGAAGTGCTGTGTGATCACTAAACAAACAAAAACTAAACAAACACATGTTGTCGTTCACGTGCAAATATTCTAAAGCAAGAAAGTATAAGCGTAAAAAATTATGAAAAATGGGTATTCTTCTGGTATGTATTAGGTGTCTGAATTTTACCTGAATTAAATGGTGAAACAACTTGAAATACAGTTACTTTTGATTAATGCCTGGGGTAACTGCACAAAGTGTAGTACAAATGTTTCATTACATGAGATAAAAAGAAATTCAAAACTTTTAACTTGAGCCAGTAAATCTGTGCTGAACTATAAACCAGTCAATAGAACAAATGTTGTCCTATGTTTTACATAAGGAGTCATGTAATAATATTTGATATACAAAAGCAATACGATGTGACTATTTATAAAGAACAGAGAACAATATATCAGACAGCATTTTACAAATGCCTACTGCCGCAGACAGTACGTGCTTGTTAGAACATAGCATGAATGTTAGAGGATAATGTGAATACATACATGTATAAATAAAATATAGCTAAAACACACAGCTAAATGACAATGGTTTTTATTAAGTGAATCTATCACTCGTCAGTAGTGTACTAAATCCCAAACAATTGCTGCCAAGGGAGATAACTGTTGTGAGGAGTTTATGTTAATTCAATAAGAGCAAATATTCTACAGAACTAACTACACATTATTATATAAGCATTTAGATGCAATTTGATTTGCAGCGCTAAAAACAGTAAAGTGCATCTAAAATTAACACGTTATCTTGTATTTCTGCATTGTTCGTATGGTTTAAACTGAAATAGAAATTGAAAGAAAAACAAGAAAAACCAAACTGCCCGACGACACGACAAAATAGTATAAAACTAAAGAAGTATCATGATGTGACTACATGATAATTATGAGAGAGAAGGTCAGGTACCGTGCCAAAAATGTACAAGAGATAGATGTGAAATAATACATAGCAGAGTTAAAGACACTTGCTGCAGTTTGTATGAGAGATGGGGCAAAATTCCCAATAATAGAATTTGTTCAAACTTTGTATATGATCACAACTGCATGTTAGAAACAGACAAATGCAAAAACAATCGTAGGTCACCGTGCTTGTTTAGGAGTTAGCTGCACTTAAAACTGGATTTTTCTTATAATTTGCATATTTAAGGACAGCTAACTCCTGAACATGCATGGTGACCTTCGATTTTTTTCATAATTCTGTTTCTAACATGACACTGTGTTCATATACAAAGTTTGAACAAATTCTATTTATCTAAACCTGCAGCATACGTCCTTAAGACTGAATCTCAGACCAATTTTCTGAAGAGAGTATGTAACACAAGGAGATTATTTGAAAATAATGCTAATAACAAATGAAAAAATACACATGGTTATATATAAAACAGTAGATCTATTACTGCACCATGTGTAATGTAAATATCTTAAATCTTTAATCATGTCGTATTTTTCAATCTATTCTGTTCGTTAAAGTGGTTGGTTGAGTTACAAACTATTCAAAAGTTGGTCGTTTTCTATTATTTTTCATTTCGTCAATATTATACAATTATTTCATTTAGAATGGTATACTGAGCGAACCCAGAAGGCAACAGTTGTGCTATTACTAAATACAACAGCTCATAGGACATCTGAGAATACCCAGCATTTAGTAAATTAGAGAGGTCGATCAGTTTTGCAGTGTTTTATTCCAAAGGTAAGTACAACATGACTTTGTTATGACGTTAAAATATTATGACGTCACTTCTTTAGGCGAGAAAGTGTTTTCCACCAAAGGAAAGGACTATAAAATATAGATTTAGAAATAAATACATATGTCGGAAGGTATGAACTACGCTTTCAATCAATCTCTATTTTTTCAGTTATTTCATAATAATATATTATATTCCAACATAGTCAGCGGATGTAATGAATAGTTGAATATTTTATGACTCTAAAAAGCTTAATGTCCACAGATAGACATTTAGATTCTAATCTGAAATCTAGAAAAAAACCTAAGAATTAAAGAAACGAAACAGAATAGGAGTAATACTTAACTAAATTTATACTACTTTAGTTTGTACATTTCAACTCTCAATTAGTAATCGGGATATTATTTACAACATTGAATAATATTCTTCACAGCTTTTTTAACTCCACACTTTGTTCTTGTTGATATTTCTGTCAAATATCGAATATATCAGAAAAAATTGGAAATAATGATGCTCATTTTAGTTTTATTAAAACAAAGGAACGATAACAATCGGAACTAGATTCTCTTAGCCGTGACAGTGACAAGAATGTAACCCTAGAATCAAAATAATGGATTCATAAATACCGAGTGTTCTAAGGACTGTAGTGCACCAAGAACACATAAAACAGATGTAATTAAAATGGTTTTTATTTGGCCAAAACGATCTATTTAAACTTGTGGATGACACTCCTTGCCACATATTGGACATCATCCAAATGCTCTTATTATGTGACTATTGATTATAGAGATATTGCAACTGTCTCGGCTCATCGTTGTTTTTAATGATATTATATATTGCAGAAATATGTCAATATTTGACAGAGATACAAATGGAACAATAAAAACCAAAGCGTGTAGTTATAAAAGTTGTTAAGTATAGATCTACATCAATAACGCATGTTGCTTTGCACATTGGAATAAGAAAACTAATATAGAGCAGTGTTCATTTAAACTTTACATAACACGCGTAAACGTGTATTAAGGCTTCAGACTTCAAATAATGTCTCATTACAATTCTCAGACTCTATCTTAACACTTAACTAATCAGGAACAAGAGTAATAAACTACTTTCAACTTCAATTCATGGTTTTACTGGATTTAAAACCAGCAGAAACACAGAATTCAACAAACTCAATTGGTTATATACATGTTTACAATAGATCAGTACTCAAATATGGCCATCCTATAGTGTAAATGTTTATGTTATCGTAACTTGGGCATCTAGAGGCGAACAGATTGTCAATAAAATGATGCGACACCCTGTGAATCACGATACACGATCCACAGCCAGTCCACCCGAGTCAACTTAAATCTTGTTGTTTTACACTCATTTTGATATTCCATCTTGTGCTACATATGCGTATGTTAATACATGTGCATGAACACACATAATGAGAATTTGTATTGGAACTAGCAAGTTAGGTACGAAAAATAAGTTCTTTTGTCAATTATTGAAAATATAATCATCATTGAAAAAGTAACTTAAATAATGTCTTACCTGTGCTCATAGTCTTCCCATACCAGTTCATTCCTATCTGCAATGTCCTTTAATTTTGCTTTGTTGCCAAAAAACAATGCCAAATCTGTTGCTAGAATGCAACTTCTAATATCACTCAACATCTGTGAATATATATTTATATTATTGCTACTTTAAAATACAAGTAGACATATTTAACTGAGTATGAAAACATAAATATGGCAGTTACTTTCAACATCATGCAAGTAGAAAAATACATGTAATATCATTCAATATTTGTGAATACATTTATATTAAAGCTACTTTAAAATACAAGTACAAACATTTAACTGAGAGTGAATTATGAATATATATTACAGCTATTTTGAATGTTATACATAGTAGAATTACAATAGAACTACATCGTGAATGCATATAATTAAACAATTGTTCAACAATAATATTATTTATTCTGGTGATTAAAATATTTAGACATGTCATGTTGATACTTGTATTCCAAATCACTTAACACGAGCTGTTTAAAGTATGAGCTGGTACATTAAAAAAGAAAACAAGATAACATATGCCGACAATACCCTTCATCTTCATGTTATCAATTTTCGCTGTAAATCTAAATAAGTTAGTTTGGTACATATGACACTATTATGTGGGATAATACTTGCCCTTTTATAATCCTCAGGAGACAAGTACTTAAATATGTTGTGGCCCTCATTCTGCAATGGAAATACATCAATATCGTAACCGAATTACAAAATATGGTCATGAACGACGATATTTCTTTCTATGATATAGTTACTTGGGCTGTAATAAGTGGAACTGTAGATGATAACAATATGGCAGGGCATTTGTACTTGATACATTTTATTTTCGAAAACTTATGTTACCTTTTTATTAGCAAAATTTGAACGATTGTCCGTCTGCCAAGGCTAAAATGTTAATGGGTTACTTATTGACTATGCGCATATTGTAAGGACTTGAACACATACTACTATTCATCAATGTATAGCCTACCATAGCCTCTACATCTATTCCAGATTTCAAACTGTATCCAGGATATATACCTACAGTTACATTTATAGTATGTTCCGCTGGTAGAGGCTCGTACTGGGTCGAAAACCTTCCAAATATGGTCAAAAAAGTGAAAAATCTAGAACACTGCCCAGTCACCTTGTATTGCCGCACCTGAATATCAAGAACTATCACGGTACCCGATCTTGATCGGACTCGCACGTTCATGCAAGGTAGGTCTATATTTGCTTGCCATATGAGCTCAAACTGGGTCGAAAACCTTGCGGCCTTAAACATGGTTAAAACAGTGACAGTCATCCTATATGACCCTCTGCGGATATCCGAAAGCTACACAACTAGGTACCTAATGTTAATAATTTGACATTTCTAATGAGATTCCCTAAACTTCGATAGTGTTACTCGAAATTTCGAGATGCTAAGTCGAAATATCAGCTAAGTACCTCAAAAGTTTGACTTAGTATCTCGAAATATCGACTTAGTACCTCTTGAAATGTAAACTAAGTAACTCGAAATATCGAGATATGTAACTCGAATTTTTGACTTAGTAAACATACACCTAGCACTAAAGCTCTTATGTATTGTTAGCATTTATTTCATAAAAGAGTCAATAGTCGGGTGCAACCTCAAAAAAATTGACATCATTCTCATATATCATATAGCTGTAGTAGTATTGCAGTATTCTCTATACAGCACACAATCGTGTCTAAACTTGTGGGGCATAATTTGAAGTTTCCTGAAAAATTTGGATGACACGAAAACATTGCCAAGAAAAGAAAATATGTATATCTGAACACTTTATTCAACTTCGGATATGAACACTTAATATATATTTTTTTAAGATACCTGTAATATTGTAACTGTCTGGTTAAAATGATGGTGTTCCATTGTTGAAGTTGAGTAGATAGCCGCCAACGGAGAGGCACTTTTTACCATAAAAGCATTGGTTTTACCCCGATGGTCAAGATCATGACACAGACATGCAACAAATAATGCCAAACACTGAAAGAAATATATATGCTGCCACCTTAAAAACGAAAACAATAAAGGGCTATTCAAGATAGTTTAGGAATGATTCACTACCTTACTGCAGGAAATCATATATACCTATAAAGCTGTAGGGTATATTGTTATGTATTCATATGATATTATCAGATCGCCAAATGAAATTTGAGTTCTTGCTTCTAAAACAATTTTCAGCACGTGTTTTTCTATTCAAGCAATAGTTTAATTTTGAGGACAACAGCAGACTGTGACTAAGCTATTATTGATGTATTGTAACAATTCTAAATGTTACGTTATTCTTACTATTAAAATCTTCAGGGGCCTCCGTGGCCGAGTGGTTAAGGTCGCTGACTTCAAATCACTTGCCCCTCAGGCCTCCGTGGCCGGGTGGTTAAGGTCGCTGACTTCAAATCACTTGCCCCTCATCGATGTGGGTTCGAGCCTCACTCGGGGCGTTGAATTCTTCATGTGAGGAAGCCATCCAGCTGGCTTACGGAAGGTCGGTGGTTCTACCCGGGTGCCCGCTCGTGATGAAATAATGCACGGAGGGGCACATAGGGTCTTCCTCCACCATTAAAGCTGGAAAGTCGCCAAATGACCTATCATGTGTCGGTGCGACGTTAAATTCAACAAAAAAAAAAACAACAAAAAACTTCATTACACATTTTCAGTCGTCATAGTCACAGTGTAAAGTGTTTGTACATACCTCTTGTGGTGTAAATCTGTGTTTGGAGCTTTTAACTACAGTGTACATAGCATGTGCCACAGAAAAAGCATGGTCCCAGTTATGATACGGCACGTTACGGTAATTTTTCCGTACGGTCAACGTAAACCTGACCAGACTATCCATGTCATATCTATAAATTAAAACACAATTTATGTTGTTTTCCATTACAGGAAAAGACAAATGAACACGCTATATCACAACAACCACTACACAACTAAATATGTAGTTAAAATGGAAATGAAATTAAAATGTTTAATGATATGATAAAACCAATATTATTATATATATGTGTATGTTTAACTTGATTCAATCACCAATACTTGTAATCATAATAATGCTAGAGTTTAAAAATAGCATTATCTTCATTGACCGGTATGTCCTCACACAGCCAATAAATGTATACATAATTAAAAGCAAGTCTCATTAAAGTTTGTTTTCATTTTTGTCTTAAAATGACATCTGGAATAATCAAGGAAATTAAAATTAAACTGAATCGTGAGCTATCTATTCATGCATACCGATTGCATACAAATAGCTCTCTATAAATATAAAAACAAGAGCTGTCTCCATAGGATGACACATGCCCCCGATGGCACTTTGAATGAATAGTTATGGCCGATGTTAGAGTTTAGGACCTTTGACCTACGGACCTGGGTCTTGCGCGCGACACGTCGTCTTACTGTGGTACACATTCATGTCCAATAATTTTAAAATCCATGCATGAATGACAAAGATATGGACCGGACACGCCCATCGATGCACTATCATGAAATATGACCTTTAACGTCTAAGTGTGACCTTGACCTTTGAGCTACGGACCTGGGTCTTGCGTGCGACAAGTCGTCTTACTGTGGTACACATTCATGCCAAGTTATTTGAGAATCCATCCATGGATGACAAAGATATGGACCGGACACGAATGCACTATCATGAAAAATGACCTTTAACATCTAAGTGTGACCTTGACCTTTGAGCTACGGACCTGGGTCTTGCGCGCGACACGTCGTCTTACTGTGGTACACATTCATGCCAAGTTATTTGAAAATCCATCCATGGATGACAAAGATATGGACCGGACACGAATGCACTATATGAAAAATGACCTTTAACGTCTAAGTGTGACCTTGACCTTTGAGTTACGGACCTGGGTCTTGCGTGCGACACTTCGTCTTACTGTGGTACACATTCATGCCAAGTTATTTGAAAATCCATCCATCGATGACAAAGATATGGACCGGACACGAAAATTGCGACAGACTGACAGACGGACAGACCGACAGACGGACAGACAGACGGTTCAAAAACTATATGCCTCCCTTCGGGGGAATAATAATTCTGATCTGACTAGACACAATATATACATTTCAGCAAAACAAAGTAATTTTAGAAGTCTGCCAATACATTACTAATTGTAGTGTTTCTTCACACAGGTATATGTCATGAGTAAATATATACTTTTTGCTTTCAAACTGAAACACATTAATATAGTCATGTCAGATCAATAATTAATCTCTCCTGTAGGTGTTTTTCTGCTTACAAAATCACGTAAAATTCGTGCAATACAGAAAATGAGAATAACAATGTAGCATAGCAAGAACTCAAAAGTAGAACTTTCATTTTGTGTCATTACAAAGTGACCATGTCTATTTTACCATCAATACACGAATGAAAAAATACTTGGTACATATGAAATAGAACGAGCCTGGCTGTTTCACTCTTTTAACTGTCTTTCATGAAACGCAGTTTGCTCTAAACGCAACAATGATTAACTTAATTGAAGTATTTATTTTTGGGGCAAGAATACATGTTTATATTCGTTGAAACAAATGATATAATATAACTCAATGATCTAGATATAAATTCTACAAGAAACACTAAAAAGCAAATAAATCGTGCCTATGCAAGCTAAAAAGCGGGGATTAAAATATGTTGGAAAATGAGAAATGGTTAATTTATACAGCACTCCAGAAATGGCACTAGTTTTTATAATATTTGTTACATTAGGATAGCGGAAGGGGTTACTACATTAACTTGAGAAAAAACCAATATGTGTACCGGTTTGAAATAAATCTTTAAAAAATCCAAATGTCTGCTGTAACTGCTTGAAGAAATTTACAACAAAAATTAAAATTTGATATTTCACTAAAAGAACTTCAGTATATCTTTCAATTTTAAAGCCGCCTGTCTGTTGATCTATTTAAAAATGCCCTATGATAAGCACTTTCTGTTACTTATGTATAGCTATAGTGTTTTATAGGAGATTTGCAACTTTGTCTACCATCAGCCATTGTATAACTACTGATAGGCAATTCTTTACCAGAACGCCATCTACACTTCTGAGATAATTTAGATACTGTAAAGATAGTCCGAAGATGAACTATCCTAGTGACAGGTGTTTTAATACTGCTCGGTTATAGCTGTGTGGCAATAACTGTTTAATTATAAAAAAAACCCATTATTTTATTATTAAGATAAGCGTAACAGTTGTTTTGAGTCATCACACAGACTTCAATAGCAATGATGACCATATAACTAAAGTGTAAGGACAATGATAAAGAAATGAGCCGCGCCACGGGAAAACCAACATAGTGGCTTTGCGACCAGCATGGATCCAGACCAGCCTGCGCATCCGCGCAGTCTGGTCAGGATCCATGCTGTTCGCTGTCAAAGCCTATTGCAGTTAGAGAAACTGTTAGCGAACATTATGGATCCTGACCAGACTGCGCGGATGCGCAGGCTGGTCTGGATCCATGCTGATCGCAAAGCCACTATGTTGGTTTTCTTATGGCGCGGCTCAAATGCAGAATTACGACAGTCTTTTTGAGAGATTCCTTTTTGAAAATAAAAACAACAAAAACCTTCGTCGGTTTTGGACAGAGCAGATGTAACAGATTTCAGGTGTTATTGATGTAACAGGACTTTAACTGAATTTATACATTATACACCTTAAAACTAACATCTACACACAGTTTAAATTCAAAGATAACTGTTATGTCTATTTATACTGCTAAATTATGTCCGAATATATTTGTTGATATGTTATATGTTTGTAACCTTTGACATATGATAATTGGTTATACGATGGTTATAATGACACTGGAATTACATACATTAATGTTGTAGTTTTTAATCATTAATCTATTAATACCTACACATACGACATTTGCTGTCTGAAACATTGAAATTATTTAAATTACTATATATATACAAACAAAATAAGCAAAAATATATGAAAGGTTCTCATGTTAAAAAACTCAAGACTTTTTTTATTCTTTTCAATAGGAAACAATACAACTGATTTTAAGACTTGATCCATGTATAGTCGAGATATTAGTGAGTGAGTGTTACTTATTCATACGTGAAGAAGCTTACATATCATACAAATAGCTAGCCACATTCTGTTTCAAAGTTCATGATTTTTGTTTTTGAAAACGTATCTTCAAAAAGCTTGATGAAATGTATCTGCCATGAAGAAAAGTGATCTCTAAACAGAGGAATTTCCCGTACCAGGTAAAACAAAGCCAGTGAAACAATGAAAGATGGTTTTCTTTGTCAATAAGCAGAGTTTACTTTTATGTACGAGACGCGTTCAGTTTCAAGCTGACAAGTTACTTATTATGACTGTACCAGATATACCAAATTGCACACAAAGGTGACAATGTTTTAGAGCCAGTCTACGTTTTTATTGAAAAAACCCTCGTATACAAATTAATTGAATTATATGACAAACGTATTTAGAATATAACGGTTAAGTAAATGTGGAATTTGGTTACAACTATTAGACTGCGTTGTTCAATAAATCTTTAAAGCGACAGTAGACATTTAATGAACAGCATTTGCATTTTGAAAATATTTTGCTACATAATAATTATAAACAAAAACTGAATTAAATGCGCATACATTTGAACAGTTAAATGACGTATTTACAGTAAAAATGAACGGAATAAGCCACGTGATTTTTAGGCAACCAATGTCGTTTGCAAGCTTTATTAGAACCGTGGCTCTTCAATCCTTCGTATGAACCAAATCCCCAATCTTTAAGTTAATACGCTCTGCTTTACCTACGAAATAGAATTAAAAGTTATTTTTTCCAGTTTTACATCGCTTGAATTACATTCTGATAGAGTTGGTAACCTGAAAAACACCTAACCTACTATTCCATCCACCTTTTAATTGATTTCTCTTTAAATATAAGACAACATTATTAAGATTTTACATCATTTTAAAGAACTTGGAATGTGGTAATAGGTTATTTTTTATTTTCAAAATATCTTGATTAATTTCAAATTTACGATTTTGCTGGGGCAAGTTTCATTGTAAATTTTGACCATTTTTAACACTAGAATATTTTAAAACTTCTTTGCTTTGTCGATAAATCGTTACAAAACCACCAGGATGTCTAAGCATAAAAGCAACATTTCCATGCAAACACAAACAAATTACTAAAAAAAAACGACATTTCTTATCTAAAATGTGATTTAGCCCTATGTTTAAAATGGGGAAATACATTTTTGGCCACGCATTCACACTCTCAAAGCTATTATGAAAACTGAAATACATCTAGGTCTTGCAAAATAAAGCCGCAATTCACGAAAAGCCCAGTTAACATGGTTACGGGTTAGGTGGATCAAACAGTAATTCGACAAAGACTTGTACCGTATTGTATAGAAGTGCATTATTATTTCCGCGGGAACCATCTTTCAATAGTTTCACTTGCATAGTAAGGATATGCTACTAGTGCTATTCCGATATCACACAGTTATATTTGAGACAAAAACTGAAATGTGTACCTTTTCTCATTTTCTCGCATACTGCAACGTAAGGAAGCAACACATTAAAATTCGTCTATTGATTCGAAAAAAAATTCTCAAAAGTGAGTGTTATTGTACAGAATTGTGCAGAATCACCACATACACCCATGGCTGTTTTCATGAAAGAGTAAAAAACGTCATCAAAGGACTTACAAAGAAACCCATTAAACCAATAAATTTAGTTTGCAAGAAAATACAAATTATTTTAATAATAGCGTTTTATCTATTCTCTATTTGGAAAATATAAGTTTACTATCAATGCAGAACTCTACTATGATGGTTATATACAAATGATCATAACATGACATGACGGAGTTAAACACTAATATCACTAAAACATATATTTTTTTAAAATGGTGTGCTTTCATTTATATTCCATATTAAAATACAGACGAAGCAGAAAAGTATTGAAAAGATAGACAAAACGTCATGACGGTGTTTCAATCATTTCTACACGCCTTGAATGGAAAATAGGAATTGCAAAAATAAAGTTAGCCTCTAAAAGCAGCATGTTGTGCTATTTCAGGTGAGAAGAAGACGAAAACTATTTTCTTTATGTAGATTTATTTTCATTTAACACTTGTTACAAAAAGATATAGAGGATAGAAAAATGCATCTGATGTTACGAAAATACTGCTTATCAAATATTTTACATAATACTTCACATTGTTTCTTAAATGTATGTTATGAAAATGAAAATATAGTGTGCAAAATCGTGATGCAAAATACTCTAAAAACTAGGGAAAAGTTATAAGGATATGTCTATAAGTACCTGACAATTTGCCCAAACAGATCTCTGAACATATACAGAACATAAACTGGTTTCTCCATCCCGGTAACTGCCCATGGGGAAAAATGATAACTGAAATATATATAGGACAATCATAAGTTATTTAAAGACAAGACACGAGTTTGTTATTGCGAAAGCGAATTCAGACCGCTATGACCAATCATCACTCGTGTTCCATTATCATTTACAATCGCCGGACACTCCCGTCATACTAGACGAACACCAAGTGATTTTTCTGTATGGCATCTGCATATTTACTATCCTTGTATTATTCATATCTGTTGAATTACACGGAACGTACAAAGGAGCATAATATATAGGAGTAACCATCTGGTCACAAACAATAAAATGACATACTGTGTAATATTCGCAATTTTGTCTGGCACTCGCATGGATTTGACAACTTGGAATTCATCATCGGAGCTTTGACTGTGATAGGACAGCACTTCTAATGCCACTCTGTATTTTTGCTCTGACCTCCGGATTTTCTCATATAGCTTAAAAAGTAAGGAAAGACTGAATTCATATCTATGGAAAAATATAGAAATCATACGCGGACGAACAATTTGCTAACCACTAACTAATGGGAAAACAGATGACTTGAATATAAGCTGAATAATACGTTGCCTAACAGAAATATTCGAATGGCATATATTCTCTCTGTTGCTACAAGTGATAAATATCATATTCTCAGGCTATAAAAACAGCAGTTGATTGAGCCTGTTGGAGAAATTTTGACATATTACGTCTATTACGAATGTACATTTCTGTCTCTGTAATAAGAATCTACAACCAAAACACAATTCATGGCATCAAAGTATTTTACGACAAGAAAGCTGAATGGAAAGAGCAAAGTCACGAAAACAGGATGAGAACTTGGTTAAAGACCATGAATTTTAAGTGTAAAAAATATGCAGAAGACAAACCAACATTTTTTTAAATCATCCGAAATAATGTCCCGCCACTTGGAATAAAATTAAATTTTATAGTGTTAATGTTATGAGAGATCAAAGTATATTGCGAATATTCTGAAATTGTATCTAACCATTACATGACGAAATTCGAGACTTCAGTAAACGGAGCATGTTTAAGATCTTCTTTTTTACCCTTGTAACGTGAAATTTGAACGATAAGTGTAGTCTGTATTTCTCACCTTTGCATGATGTAATGCGAGACCACAATATATTGCGAATGTTTCAAATGATTCCTCGTCAGATTTTGTGAATGTGCCATTCAGTTTATTAACCATTTGTACCACTCCAATTATACTGAAGAGAAAATGTCAGAAGTTATAATAATGTAGTGTTCATATTCTAATCTACTTACCCTCGCGTCACAATTAAAACAAGTATTTTGCTTACAAAATTGTTACACTTCAACTCTGCTGACCCCTCTGTGCAATCGAGTAGATCCTTCAACTAAACATTTGAGAGAAGTCGTGACGTCAGACGATGGGGGGTATCAGCCTATCCTAACAGGTGACCCAGAGTCTTTTGTCCCGGTAAAGCTAAAACACCTCATATACACTATCCTAAAACTATTGTATAACTTTTTCATGAAAAAAGTGTTCTAGTCTAGCACAGAACTGAGTAAAAAGTTGGTGGTTTTAATACCAGAGAAATCTTTTGATGCATACTAGTATACCGCTAAATATAATAAGTGTAAAATGTAAACATATAATATGACTATTTACCTTCCCCTAATGTAGATGGGCATACACAAAATTGACTTCGTCCTGTAACCGGTTTGCATATCCACTTCTCTGGAAAATTCAAAACCATAAAATGTGATTTGTAATGGTAAAACATAAAAAGATACAGTCAAACAAAGTGGATATATAATACTCAAAGCACCACATAATGCATAACGAAGTGATACAACAACGCGACGTGACTGAACAAGAATTGACGTCACATTTTGGCTGGTTTTCACAGTATGCAACCATACCCGTCTGGGATACACTCTTACTAATTCTCCTAAAACAAGGTATTGACACATTGGGGATCATAAGCAAGTGTCTTTGCAGACTGAATTTATCACAAGAGTAGAATACAATAATAATGCAGAACATGTATAAATTTATTCAACGACGAGTTTTTGGTATCAATGTGGATACACATAGATGTAATATTCTTTAAATCTCTACGGAAACACTGAAAATTACATGTCTGTGGAGTTTAAACGAAGTCAATGTTACGTGCCATACCAAAATCATTTTCAGAAATGTATCGAACACTATTGTAATTAAAAATTATACAAAGCTATATTATGCCTAAAATTCATTTAAAAATGGACAATAATATTGCTGCATGGCATCTATGTAACACGAAATGAACATGTTTGTATTGTGTATAGACGTCATTGTTTGTTAGATTTGAACTTATTTAATGTACAATTAACCGCAACTTAATGTCATTTTTGTGACTGCCACTCTACCTTGTCTTTGACCAGGTTTTATATTTTTACATATACATATTATATTTTTGTTTGATTTAAATATGTATCTGCATATGTTTAGTTAATTATTTTATATTAATCAGAATCAAGCCTTTGTTATTGGATGAGATTGTGTTATGATGCATTGAAATTTGATTTAAATGCCAATGAAATATACTATATTCCACCAAAAATATGAACAGAACGTAAGGTTTATTTTGACTTAAGCATACATCATAGCATAACATTACAGACAGTCACAATTTTTCAAAACACAATGTGTCATATCATACATACACATGGTATACATTTACATTTGGCAATTTGGGAGTAATCACCCTTTAACATCATTATATATCATTAGAAAACAAGGAAAATGAAATACGAAAAAATGATTAGTTAATTAAATAATCACTTGTTCTTTTTGAAACATTTTAAGCAAAAAAAAAAAACAAGCTTATTTATGTAGAACACATTTTTTTACCTGAATTAAGCAATACACTGAATCTATACATACTTGGACGAGTTCTAAAACATCTAGAAATATACAAATTTCTAAATTGATTGTAAAATGGACACACTTAAACAAAATGAAATTCGTCTTCTATATCATTTTTGTTGCAGAAGATGCAATATGATATGATTTTACTTCGCTACCACGATTTTAATGATGTGATAAATACAATTATGGAATGTTGATGACATTGTCAGTAGGCCATTAAGTCGACTCTATATAACGTCAGACTGGTGAAGTAGTGTGAATTCATAATTACCGACGTACACTAGGAGCATTTATGTGATTCACGATTCATCTTTTAACATGCTGGGAGCAGACAGAATGAGACAGGTCAGTCAGCAATTTTCTACCGTTTAATGAGAAAACTCTAGTAATGAAAATATAAAACTGAGAATGAATATTGGAAACACATGAAAATTGATATAAAGATCTGTTTGAACTGATATGAACAATTATTCATGGATTCCAAGAACATGTCTGCACTCATTGGACTGAAACTGAATAAAATTAATTTGACGCGTAGTATCATGTCTGTTTTGTTTGTTTTCGTGCCGTTACGATTTCCATGATTTCCAACATTTCTATTTAAAATGATTCCTGGTATAAGAGGTGTTAAAACCCCATGTCTGAAAACAATATGTAAAAGGGCAACACTATAAAAAATCAACAAATATCTGTCGACTTAGAATTAGAGTGCCAGTCTGCGTCATGACACCGCGATGTGAGTAATTATAACACTAAGTAATTGTCACAATATTTTGTGACAAACCTCTGCTGACAAATGGCTAATGTTCATCGGTGCGCAAGCGGCTCGTGTTCAATTTCTTACCTGTTAAAACGCCTATCAGTATAAGCGTCAGCAATATTTAGCACCTCTCCCGTAGACGCCACGTGACCAGCGACGCCTTTATCCATGGGAAACCTGTGCAAATATACAATGTATATATTTTCCAGTAAACAAATAATTTGTTATTTTATAGAGATGTAGCCTCAATATGATACATATCTATAAATAAGTTAGTTAATAAGTTAAACAAAGAAAAGAGAATGTTGAATACATAAGACCGATGAGGTGATATTAGAACATTTTAGTCATTTTTAATTCATGTGGCATATGAAATCGCATTTAAAGTACTGAGCTGAGAATTGTTACAAGATGCCTAGGTATTTTAGCAATACATTATTATGAAGTTATAAATGCTTTGGCAATATGACTTAAACATCTATGCATCAAACAGAAATACACTTATCAATTATGATATGCGGGAAGTCATAACAATATAGGTATAGTAAATGTAGGAAGCCATGCATATCGGTTACAAATGTATACATGCATACATTTACTTACGGTAATTTTATATAAAAAAACCCAAATTTTAACCACGCCTAACATTTACTACCCTAGATCATTCTGATGTAAAATTAATTGTATACAAGCTGTCGAAAGATTTTAAGAAGAAAATGCTACTGAAACTGATAGAATTTAAAAAGGAGGAAAATAAATATTTAAGAAAAAAAAAACAATTTTTAGAACTTTTCTTGAAAGACAGCATGGTCAGTTACAGCACCAGACGTGTGCTTTTAAACAAAATTTTAGAGACCCACATCTGTCTGGCGGTAAACTATTTATGAATGGGCAAACCTGATCTCTTTACTGGGAACATTTTCATCAACCTTCCCTGTATCAAATATCCTTGCGTATAGTTCATTGGTAGTAGTGTCCAACAAAAATAATGATGCCCTATCCGCATTCACTAGCTTTTTGGCGTAATTCTGCAGGAAAAAACATCACAAAAATCAATCTAGCAACTAGAATAAACCGCGCATGCTGTTGATGATTGATAATGAAATGGCGTATCAGATGAACGACAACCTAAAGCAATGTATACTTACGACTCGGGTTGGAATATTGTTTTGGAAGAGTGTGATCTTTAGCTGTTGTTATTGTAAACATTCTGTTCCTTGTAATGGGTTTACATTGGATCAGGTTACAGTTTGATGGTTTTGGATCTCGACAACCGTTGTCAATAATTGAAATACTATTACATATGATATTAACATTTGAAATGCGTATCAAAGTCATACAAATATAGAACAGTTAAAAGATTTTAAGACTAAACGAAAGATATAATAATAGTAGTCTTTGTAGTAAATTGAAGGGACGATAATATGAGTTTGGTAACTGAACCAGAGGCCGAATGTTGCACAAATACTATGAATTGCATGAATGAATAAAACAGCACCCACCAAAGGATTACAACTAACACCTATTTCAAATAGGTACAAAAAATCCAACAAATTCGCTGTAACCAGAATCTTTCTAAACGTGTCCATGATAACAACAATATACCATAGTTGACAAATATATGTGGCCTATCTGTAGAGTAGATAATGACCACTGTCTGAATAGTGTTTCCCTATTATTTTGTCACTGTGTCGACTTTCATAAAAGATACCGTATTATTGCTACGTCAATAAAATATGATATGAAACCTTTTGCAATCGTTTATCTACTTCTAAATGATAGAGCTCGACTAAATGTCGAAACTATAATGATGCTATGATTATGGCCTCATTCAGATAATAGCCGCAAGTGAATCTACTGCTTTAATTTGATTAATTGTTCTAGATTGCTAAGCAATCACGAGATCAAATTATTACAGAAATAAAAAAATTGTATGAATCAAATACAGCAATAGAAGTTTTCTGGATAATATATACAGATCATTACAAACACAGAGGAGATGATATAAGGTTTATACCAGCATGAACGATTACTTTCAGATGGTGGCTATAGAAGCTCAGGCATTATTGTTTATAGCATATAGTATGCACACAGAAGTCTGGGCTACGCCTTTATAACGTCATTTTTGCCTTTGCTCTTGCAAGGAGTACGTAACTTATATTATCTAGAAAACATACATATTTGTATGAAACATAAACACATTATCATTTCATCAAAGAAAAAAATCACAAATATAGTCTTATGGGTAACTAAACCGATGGTATGAACAGACATTGAATAAATAAGCCCAAACTTCCGTGAAAGCAAGCATGGAGCCCTTCATTTTGTATTATTCTGGCTTGCTTCCAAACCTAATTTCTCTATTCATGCGTCTGACAGGTGTCCAATGTTCATCGATTTCACTTTCGATTTTCACATCGAAAATTCGGGCGAACAGTTCCTGATTTTCGTAGTCAAGAAGGAACAGGGACGCTCGATCAGCGTCTACGAGCGTCTGAGCAAAGTGCTGTACATACGTAAGTAAATAAAACAGTAAACTGAAACAGCATTCCTGAGCTTAGCAAAGCTGCCATTAGAAATCAATGACTAATGCTGACCGTTTCAAAATCAGTTTATTAAAAAACCAAGGCATGCATTCCATTTAGGAATAAATGAGTAAAAAGTAAAATCATAAACGAACTATCATTTGTTTAAATGTCAAACGGATGAAGCTGAGAAGCGGATCTTCTATTTTCAAGAAAAAATATCGTCATTTTATAATAATTTGCACACGGTTAATGAGCTTCAAAATTGGAAGCCGCGTGGTCTTAATTGATGAAGAAATCAGATTTTCTTCCTGGATGCTTAAGATTTTTGTTTAATTAAAATACCAAATGTTATGCAATGAAACTCACAAATATTCAAACCTAAACAGGGAAAATAAATAGAAAAACGTAGAAATCGACTGGTCATGTGATTGAATAACACTAGACTTCTTCATTTGCGTATTGGTATAAAGAAACGAACAATAGAAGACGTACCATGATTTTCATTATTACAGTGTCCATGCTGACAATATCTTGAAATATTGATCTGTAAGTATACAAAAAGCAGGTATCAATTAAATAACTATTGCCTGTCTGTGTCGCGTCTGATCACAACATTGTGATAACGACATTTAGGTAATGTAAAATGCATATTTAAGGAAAATACGAAATGCTTTTCTAAAACATCTCATCAATGTCTGTCCCTCTGGGTCGATTTTTTTTTCAACTTTGACACGCATGGTGCCATCTTACTTTTATTTGGCGGAAACATTTGCCTCAATCAGATGGAATGTCGCGCGCAAATCAATGGCTCCTATCTCAAAGGTTTAGGTCAAGCTTTGGAGCCAAAAAGGGTTTTAGAGCTTATCCAGTCTGTACCTTTTACAGCATGGAAACTCTTTATTTTTTTTGGTAGAAACGTGTGCATCAGTAAGACAGAATGTCGCGCACAAACCAAAGACCCCTTTCCAAAAGGTCAAACTTGGCGCTCACATGTCATTTTAGAGTTTTGCAGTAATATTCACTTCAGTGAGATAATGTGCAAACGCCAGATACCTATCTCAAGGTTTAGGTCACACTGAGGGTCAAAGATCATATGCGAACTTGTCTAGACCATAACTTTGACAGGCACTGAGCATCTTTTTATTAGAAAAAAAATCTTTCAGTGAAGCAGAATTTTGATACAGGACACAGGTGCCTAACTCAAATTTCAAAGTCAACATTAGTCAAAGGTCATGTTGGATCTTGTCTGTACTAAAACTTTGACTTGCATGGGGCTGAAATGTTTGATTTACTCCGGCGGCAAATAAAGAAAACAAATGATGGGATCGACATTATTGTCCTTTGCGCATCACCTATATCATTTATATCATCCTTTGCCTTACACTGGAACAGAATATTGCAATTAACCAAAATCTGTTTGGCGAAAAGGAACTGCCACAAATTGCGACTCAACTATTTTATATAGTTGTGGAACAGTATTACTGCACCGCTTTCTATCTTCAGTGGAGCCAAAATATTCCATTTTTTTATGTGTTTTTATTTTTTTGTAATTCACTGTAACACCGGGTAACTTACTTTGTCACTGCTAAAAGGAAATCATTTAACTTCCGTTGTCTCGTCATGCAGTTGTACATCTGTAAACAAAATTAACAATACCATTAATATTGGTATATATATATATAAATGCATTGTGCTTCATATATATGTACAGTTCTAAAGTATGTAAATTTATATACTTTAATATATATATTTCTTTATTTCCGTCTCATCATTGTACTACAAATATAAAACATATTTATACATACAGTAAAAGTACAATGCCATTCAATTTTGAATTACAGGAGACTTATTATCACAGATAATTTATACGTTTGAAAATTCCAACAGTTGCATTATCACTTAATCTAACTAAGTCTGCGTAGCTATCGACGAATTTTCTAGAGAATTCAAAGACATCAATAGTCAATATTACAGGTAACCATAAGCCTATTGTGATATTTCTTAAACCCACTGGTTTTATCTTCATGTTTTATGTTGCTGGAATCAAATTACTAAAGAAAATGAACGAAATGTTCTGTAGTAAATAATATATCTGGTCAATACGATATAATTACATGCCTGCTGAATACGGGAAAAAAAACCCAGAGAAAATGAGAGCAGAATAGCCTGTGGAATGTTAATACAAGAAATAAAATGGTCCAAAGAAAATTATAATACGAACTGATTATAGATTATTTATCGATTATAGATTAAAACTCCTCCAAGCAAAACTTATTAAATTCTTCAAAGAACTGTAAACGAGTATTGCATTGAAGTAGCTTAAAGCTAGGTATTCACAAATGAAATGAAACTCTTTAGTGTGATGGAAAATGAAATCAAATTATACACAGAAATACACAGAATTACCAATGAAAGAATGAACATTCGTGATAGCAAAGCGGTACCATGCTTTTGAACTTTTAGATCAATTGATTTATACACAGAAAATATATAAATCGGTTAGTTTAATCCAAACGCAAATTTAACAAAATATAATATCTGAAAAAGATTTTTCTATCCTTTTTATTTTCACAAAAGAAAAAGGAGCTAGAAATGTCTTCGTTCACTAAATGACTTATTTTATGGCAAAAAAGCACAAATTTGATGAATTCACTGTTAAAAATGATTTCCGAACATTGTGGAAACTTCTTTTATATTTATGTAATAATAATCAGCGTAACAACACCGCTTAATCTTAATATGGAATCTGTGTCTTACGCTGCTATACTGCTGACTCAAAACTTTATATTGTGTGTTGTCACTTTATTAAGATTGAAAAGGTCAAAGAATCGGAAGAAAAATGTGTTTTGAAGGATTTTTAAAACTTCTTTTGAGAAAGAATAAATTGCACCGGAATAACTAGTTTGCTACAAACATGAAAGCAGATACAGTTGCTGAAGACGATAAAAATAAATGCTAAACATAGATTGCGAAAATAAACATGGAGAATGGTACAGTAAACACTTCTAACAAGTAAATAGATTGGTTTCACACTCAATTACCTAATTTAGCTAATTAAAATCTATCTAGACATGTAGGTATAAGAAAATAATATAGAGAATAAAGACATACAGGAAAGTGTTGTTTATTTTGTCTAAGTAACTTTGCAAATTATTAGCTTGTGAAAGAACACGATGAAAATAGGGATTGGGTGTATAAATACGTACAATGTGTAGTGAAAGAAATAAGAGTAAGAAAATAAAGACAATACCTTGATAGATTTCACACAGTAATGATAAAGCCATACTGATACAGGTAAAATGTGAAACAGCATTGCTCCTACAGCAAAGTCAAACGAAGTCTAAATAAAATCCACAATGAAGCACACAGAGACTTTGTGAGATATATACACAATATATCACTGGAACAGTTTTTTTTCCAACTAGCAAGCTTATTTAACTCTCTAAATTAACAATTTACGTACGTTGGTAACCTAGCAGCAACTATGGTATAGTTGAAGAAATAGGAGTAGCTATCGGAAACGTCTGACGACTTGTCACCATACCAACCTATTGCATAGCATGTATCGAAATTTTGCATGCGTTTCTAATTTCGATATACCAATGAAGAAGGCCACTGATCAAAACCATTATGCATCAAAATTTGGCGTACCGGTCTCACTTTGAAACATGATACTAATAGTCAAACAGGATCTGCCACAATGAAGCTTATTTATCAAGTAAAGACAATACACCAGGGTTGTCAGACTAGTTCAATCATCAGTCATGTGCTATAGAACAAAATATGCAACTGAAATACTGTCTTACAGGTACATAATATACAATCTTTAAATGATACTGTGATAAAGTGATATTGAATGACTTGCCCTTTAAATAGTAAAAACTTTTGCCCGAGGTCCGTACATTGGACATCGCGTAATAGTTTTGACTACTGACCCGCAAGCCATTCAATAAATGTTTTATTACATCACATCATAAATAAATTTTCATATTCTTATTTTCAAGTTTTGACTTTAGCCTGACAGACAAAATTTAATGTTAAACTACAGACCAGTCAGTAGTACAAACTGTAGACCGGCTATTTATATAAGGAGTTAGGTAATAATTGCAGCTAATTACGTAAAGGCACTTAAACATGAAAATATTACAGCCTTATGGAAAGAGCAAAAATAGATAAACATATTCATTGAATACAAGTCTACTCGGTGCTTCCGAGGGATCTACTTTCCAGATTTTATTTACATTAAACATTTTCGTTAATACTGATATCATATTAAAGATTGTTTATGATATTGATAAAATTTCTGAGAGTTGCAAAACCAAATACCAAGCATTTTGCAATTTTTTTTTTATTGAAATTCATTTTTTTCTGTGTTGCCATATTTATATATGTTCAATTATTCATCATATATATCCCTAATTCCCTGGAAGAAACGAAACAGATTTGCAGAAAAACAACTTGTACTTTACTGAGAGACTTACATTACAAACATACACATGCATTTTATTTCACGACATACTTTGATTGACAAAGTTATATACAATTCTGAACATGCAAATACCTCAGCAAAATACATCGTGAGACAGCCCCACATTAACACGATCTTTGCTCTCTGAAGGAAGGAAGTGAGTTTGTAAAGTGTTATCTACCCTCAACACAATTTAACATATTTAATTGATCCTAAGCGGTGCATACGTTACATACATAAAACAATGAAATTTAAGTTGATGTTATTTGATAGAGAAATGATGAACAATGAAATTTTAGTTGGTACTATTGATCAACGGTGCAGTGAAATGATAAACCCTGGCGCATGTCAATTAAATCTTAGTTGATGCTATTAGATGATGATAAACTCTGGCGCACGTCAGTGTTATTTATGTTGATGCTATTTGATAAATGATATGGTGAAATGATAAACTCTGGCTCATTTCAATGTAACTTTAGATGATGCTATCTGATAAATAGTAAGGTGAAATAATAAACCATAGCACACGTCAATCTAATTTAAGTTAATGCTGCTTGATAAATGGTATTGTGAAATAATAAATCCTGGCGCCCGTCAATGGAATTTAACTTGATACTATTTGATAAATGGCACAGTTAAACGATAAACTCTTGCGCACATCTCTCAAAGCATCTGCCTCTAAACTACACCTAAGAAGCTAATGATATTAAGCAACCTAAATAACAGACTTTTACCTTTATTCAATATAAAAATAAACTGTAACTACTTTGATTTTCATACAAGTGCTCACAAGCTGTATGTACTACATTTATGTGTAAAATAAATCATAGTTTATTTTTGGTTCGCAAGTGAGCATGTGTGTTCTAAAATGTTTTTAACAAGCATAAGTTTCTTCGTTAGGAGCAAAGCTAGCCTTTAACCCATTCAATACCACTCCATATATATGGACACTTTCAAAATATAATAGGCATTTCCTTATTAGGCAACATTAAATACGCACTGGTCTACACAATGTTTGTAAATTAGTTTTTACCTCATTTTGAAAATGTCCTTGTAAAAAAGCGCTGTGTACATAAGGATTGTTAAAAAATTCCAGACTTTACTTACACTGAGAATACTGACTTGTATTTTAATTAAGAAAACAAAAGTGTATTTCAAAGAAGTAATCTTAACTGTTGCAACAAACATGGATATATACATATATCAGACCTTCTGTTTAGAAATAAATAAACTTGAAGCCTGAAACTCTACTAAGTTTGGCTTATCATAGCAATGTTCATTGTGAAATAAACTATCCAGCAAAAACTTATTTACTTTCTGAATAATTTTGACAAGGACGTAGACATGCCAGGAAGCTTTTTAACAATCCTCATGATTATAAATGATTAGTTGTTAGCTATATAATGTAATATGCTAGAAATGTGTCAAGCAGTGGAATTAATAGTATAATTTGCTTTCACACAGGTTTCTATGACGTTACCTCGACGTACTCCATACATATGTCAGCCCACATGACCATAGAGATTGCAACCTATAAATGTTACACAGACAATGAAAAAACATAGAGACGTTTGAGGTCAACCCTTTATGATATGGTGTCCCCTTAAAGTAAATGAGATCTCTTCCACCAAAACATTTTTGAATAATAAGGCCCCCACATCATAAAAAACAGATCTAGTAAATTTCTTAAAAGTTTTTTAGAAAAAAAAATGTCGTTATAAAATGTTCCAAAGATGTTCAAGGAATTTCTGACGGATGTTGGTTGTGGGACAGAACAGTTCACTGGTGACATAGTCACATTAAGTAACTGTTAGCATATTATGTCGTGTTTCTATTGAGACACGCAAAATGTCAAATTGCTATTATTTCAATACATCTCTGCCTACGGACATATCAAACATTGAAACTAGGACACCCAAGTTCTCTAAAGACGAGCTCCCGCTAGTTTGAGAAGGGTGACCTATTTAATCACAGTATGCACATTTACCTCAGTATGTGTATCTGATAATGATAGGGTCTAATAAAGTTATCCATATAAATCATTTTCATATATGGTCAAAATGCCTAAAATGGTGAATTGTGTCTCATTTCTTGAACGGTTTTTCATAGATATTCAAATAGTTGTATGCAAAGGAGGATGTTGAATGGAATAACGGTATGTTCGAACGTGTTTAAAAAGAAACCTTGACCTTTAATGATGACATGAAACCGTTCCAACGAATAATTTGTCCGCGCTACATCTCCACAACAGGAGTGTTACGTACTCGGCTTGAATAACCTCCAAAGATTCTTCTTTTAAAATTTACTGATATCACAACAACAGTCTTTAAGTGCAGTGTGGCTGCTATTAAAATCCTCCGTACTTGGATTGTGTTGTTATATTTTCTGGTCGTTTGAGAGCATGGAATCCATTCAATATCTGTGGTATAAGCCGTTTAAGCAGGTGCTAATGGGCGAGAGAGGTGTTGCACTATCCATTACTTCTCGTGAACAGAGTCTGATATTATTTTACTTCGTTGCTTTCTATGTTTCCAAAGGAAGATTTAATTTCATACTCATTGATATTACTCCGCCTAACAATTATCTTGTTATTACATATATTTGGATGAAATGAATTCGTTTAGGTAAGCAATTACTAACTGCCAGTATGAACTGATGGCCAATTTGTTATTGAAATAGCTTGGAAAATACGGATTGCTTCATGCGTGCAATGCACAGATCAGTCGACAAATTATTTAGTACAATGACCAAAGTTTACTGGTGACGGGATGCCATCTTACATAAAACAAGATTGAATACTCATGTCGCGCAATGCTCGTCAAACGTGTTATCGGCTAACGCACAGAGGTACTTGTACGTATTGACCATTTTATTTCACAAATTGAATTCTTTTCAACGCAATGCAGACGCTTTGAAGCAGTTAATTCTTTTTATGTTATAAGGAACTTAATCTGTTTTGATGGGTTTGTCTACAATACCAAAATTTTATGTTTTCCTTTGTAAATACTGGATAGACAATATTCAAATTACACAGACAGGAATGACCATGTCTCAATTAACTTCAAAGCTAATAAAAAAAGTTGAAAAAAAATAATTAAGGTAATCTGAAATATTGCCAGTGTGGCGATCTGACGAACGAACCTTGCTCTGGTATATGTATACGCGACATGTACCAGCAGAAACATTAGCCGGTAATTCAGATAAAGCATATGAGGGTCTTTGCTTCAATATATCATAGCCTTGTTAGAATTATGATTTTTTTTTTATACTTTTTTGCTGTCGAAATTCCTGCGAAAATTGCTAATTCGCCCATACCGTTTTCTACACAGGCGTATGAAAAATTGATAGTATAAATGCATTGAGAAGCTGTAAAAATTTTATTTATTTGTTTCGTACACGATTCATAATTCCTGATCCTTAACATAATCTGTTCAGAGTACGATTCACATTCGTAACAACAAATGAATAGCATTCCTACCTCCTCGTCTTCTAACGTAAATATTCCCCCACCTACATTCCGGTATAACTCTATCACTCCTGAAATAAAAAGAACTACGTTTTAATCATCTGCTCTAATAAAAACATGCCGTGATTTTTGAAACTAGGAATCGTTTGTCGAGTGTGCTTTTTTATAATTCATTTGTATGAAAACAATTTGTTTTGGAATATAATAAGCTAATAAGGTAAAATTCTAAACCCTCATTTAGGTGTGTTCATGTATCTTAGAATATCTTTGCGTTGATCATTGTTAATTATCATTGCTATAAAAGCAACACTCCAAGCGGCTACTTATGAGGCAGGCACATTTGGAAACGGCGGTGCAGTATACGAGATGCCGAACCGACCGCTCATTCCAGAGACCACACACTCAAATCCCACCATGATTTGTTATTCATATATAATACACCTGCACTGACCTTTAAACCAGTCGAGCTCTAGTGAATAAGCTGTTAACTGCCATATTCGAAGGTCGCGGGTTCGAGCAGACGAACATGTCATGTATTAAATGTATATTTACCTGTAAGAGTGCCGTCCCCTTTTATAACTGGCAGTCCCATCACCGACTGGCACTTTTCTCCGCCTACAGCCAGCCCGTCAGGAAATCGATCGTCCTAAAATAGATAATGTGCTTTATGTTCAAACCAAATTTAGCTCTGCAATGAAAACGAAGGCGATATTTACAAAGAAATGAAAATTTTTGCAACACGTGCACGTAACGTGATGTAAAAGAATGTAACCATAATTAAAGTAATATATTAAAATTCAGGAACAATTAAACTGTTTAAAATCTTAACGTCCAAGATCTATGTTCCGCTGTCTACACAGCTTCTCATTTTAATTTCTTACCGCTAAAATATCTCCTGTTCGGACAGTTTCGGCTGTACTTGCCACATATCCGGCAAGTGTCGATGATAACCGTGGAGAGCCGATGATCGACGAGACAAGCTCACTCCTGAAAATAATGGAGAAATCAGTCACATGGTGTCAATAAGATTTTATTTTTATCATAAGTCATTGTAAATAAAGTAACGCAAAAAAAACAAAAACAAAAAAACAAACTTGTGTACAATGTATCAGAAACTATGCACATTCGTTTGATTTCTAATCGTTCCGCTGTCAAAAACTCTCATATATACGCTACCGAATTCAAGTCTATGTATGTTGAAAACCATTTACTGAAGAGAACTGTAAAATTCATGTAAACAACTGCCACATTGAATTTCAAGGTATGCCAAACTCATGTAATTTTTATATGATATTTTGGCGAATGTTCAAATTATAACTGCGTGTCCATATTTTACAATGACAGAATCTTAGAGAGAGACAGTACAAAAAGCAAATATGAATAATTTGTTTTGGAGAATCATAACTTCCTTAATGTTACAAATACTAACATTCAAAATGATGCCTTTGACAAACTGTATCGTTACAATAAACGTTACAATCAATGTAATGATCAAAGTTAAGGTATAAATTATTTTATTTTGAAGCAAATTTGTGACATTATCCCTATCTTTTACAATGCAATGGATGATTTGTTTCTATAAAGCCGGTTCATAGTCAACACTTTATACTGGGCTTAAGTCGTAACTTGAAGAAAAAAAATATTAAAATCTATGGCATGTTATAAAATACTTCTTGAATTGTTTGCAGGTCAATGGTCTTGGTCATTGGAACCTCGGGCAAGCCATGAATATATATTATACAGCGACTGGATGCGTATTAACTGTAATTACAACCATTCTAAATTTGGTTTTCTGGAAAAGTATAAAGATCGTCTCATTTGTTTTAAACAGAATAATAAAATTCCTATAATATATAGATGATCTTACTTGTTGTTGTTATTGTTAGGTTTTTGGTAGAGAAGTTGTTGTTGTGGGTCATCGACGAGGTAGAGATTGTGTCCATCCGCTGACGTTGCTGCAAAAAATAATAAATTTTGTAATATTTTATAACATAAAACAGAGACAAAACAAGACATTTATATGCTAAGTATGTATTCGCTTTCACAATTTAAATTTTCGATTAAATTTTGACATATTTACCTGTTGCTATGCAATTTGCAAGTTCTGCGAGCACCTGAGCTTTGTTTGAATGAGTGTGAATATCACGTGTGAGTTCCTGAAGAAGACTCCATTTCTTGGAGTGCATAGACGCCTGAAAAATGAACGCAAGATAAATAAATATAATTGTGTATCTAAGATTCGAAGTCGACACAGAGACTAATTTTCAAAAAGCATACAGCCTACTTAAAAACAAGCAAATTCGATGAATTGGTATCCTCCGCCGAAAGGATCTGTGGTGAGGAACGGCAAAAAGATATATCCAGCAAAAGTTTAAGAATGTTACAAAGAAGCAAATCATTTCTTTAGTCAAAATCAAATCAACAGAAAATGAATGTTTTTTTCTTTGGGTCGGGGGAGGGGGGTGGGGGATACAAAACTTTACATGTTGATTATAAATATTGATGGAAAATTAAAAAAAAATAATTGGGGGGTGGGGGGAGGGGTTGGGAGGGGGAGGGGGTGTGACCAAGGCAAGGTGGCGACCAGGTGTGGGTACACAACTTCACATGTTTATAATACATGTTCATGGAAAAGAATGAAATAAGTTTAATGAAATTCTTGCTATTGGTTGGTTTGTTATGTACAAATCTGTGGATTTTTAAACAATTAAAGGGCAATAACTGTATGGAAAATTGACCAGTAAAAAAAGAAAATGACGGGCATCATCAAAGTATGTTGGTTCATATTTATTTCAAGTTTCATGAAATTCTACCAAACTTGTTACTGAGAAATGGCTGCAGACGTGTATTTTTCATTGAATCAAGGGCAATAACACTAAGGGAAATTGACCAATCAAAACAAAAACTTGACGGGCATCATTGCAGTACGTTGGCTCATGTTTATTTCAAGTTTGATGAAATTCTACCTGCTAGTTACTGAGAAATGGCTGTGGACGGAAATTTTTGTGCATTTTTCATTCAATAAAGGGCAATAACTCTAAGGGAAATTGACCAATCCCAAAAAAAAACTTGAAGGGCATCATCGCAGTATCTTGGTTCATGTCTATTTCAAGTTTGATGAAATTCTACCTGCCAGTTACTGAGAAATGGCTGTGGACGGACATTTTTCATTAAATCAAGGGCAATAACTCTAAGGGAAATTGACCAATCAAAAAAAAAATAACTTGACGGGCATCATCGCAGTATGTTGGTTCATGTTTATTTCAAGTTTCATGAAATTCTACCAGTTAGTTACTGAGAAATGGCTGCGGACGGACGGACGGACTGACGGACAGACAACGCCATTTCAATACCCCCTCCCGATTTCATCGGCGGGGGATAAAAAGTTTCCGTAAAAGCTTCTGGAAAACGCTTTCAAGAAATATCTAAATTTTGATCAAATCTGATATCATAACAACATGTAGGACTTTCGCCACAACTTTTCATTGCGCCTGCATCATCTTCTTTTACTTAATTTGTTTGTTTGTGTTTGGTTTAACGCCGTTTTTCAACAGTATTTCAGTTATGTAACGGCGTGCAGTTAACCTAACCGGTGTTTCTGGATTCTGTACCAGTACAGACCTATTCTCCGCAAGTAACTGCCAAAATCCCCACATGAATCAGAGATGGAGGACGAATGATTTCAGACAGACCTGCGCTCTCTGGGAGGGTTTCTTGTGTTGAGTAATTCGGACAGATCTTAATTTGTTAAAATGTTAAATTATTCTTTCAGAGGACACGGATACAATACACTGAGCGTGAACATTAAATGAACGAAACATTATTTCATTTAAAATGCCCTATACTGGAAAGGTAATACTTTCTTGAGGCAATTTTGAAATATGCGGGTGGGTAACTTGCAATATTCTGCAGAAGAAACAGACAGCACGACGGTTTCTACAATCGATTGTTGATTAGGTTCATTTGATAGGCCTTTGGTATTGTCTCTTGTTAAAAAGAACATTTTCCCTATTTTGATACTGACATTATTTGTTAATTGCGAACATTATTTACTTTCATTGTGAAATATAAATGTACACGTACCTTCCATTTAGACAACGTCGCTTTTCTGTCTGGTATTATTTCTCCTGAAAAATGAAATGTAAGTGCAGGACACATGAGTCTCATGGCCAACGTTTATAATAAGTGATGTGCGAGTGAAAAATAAATACGCGGTAATCACTCTATCATACGAGGGTGCTTCAAAAGGTAACTGATACGCTTTCATACATAAGAACATGATTTTCATGATAAGTTTCAACATGCATATAAAGAGGTATAACTCAAAAAGCTCTTGGAAAATTGGGAGGAGGTAGTAGGATGGGTATTTCAGAAGGAACAGTTCACACTATTCTGACAAAGCAATCTTAGAAAGGTGCATTTATTGGATCCTGATCAGAAGAAAATAGATAACAATATTCCAGAAACCTGCTTCAACAATTTAAGAATTGCGTCCGTAGAAAACTATCTAACTTAGCCTATTAACAGCAGATAAAACTTGGGTGTATATGTTTGAACATTTAAGACGATCTGACAGAAATCGCCCGGTAATAGCAAAGCGCCAAGAATGTGTCGTACACAACTTTCTTTAATTCCTGTACTCGATTTGTGCAAATCCCTTGTAAAACAGGAAAATCTATTACTAGCAGTTTCTTCAAGAACCAAGTATTTAATTCCATCAAGAAATTCTATAAGAAAAAGCGCCCGCGTACTGGTTTGAAAGCATTTTCCTTTTCATGACAATGCTCCAGCCCATAAAAGTAGTGTCGCCATCAACCTTAAGGTAAAAGTACTTCAACATCCATCATATTCTCCAGATTTGATATTTAATGTTTTGAAATTTGAATCTCACGAAATCATAGAAAGAAAGAGTTGTTTTTACCTAAAATGCTGAACAGCATATAAATAGGTACATTATTCTAAAAACCGATGGTCAATTTGCTGATGTGTGCTTGAAGGGGATTACATTAAGGGGCCACACATCTGGACAGTTCAGCAGATTAAAAACTCACCATTTACAAAGAAATGTTACATATCTTTGTTTTTATACATTTGCAACAATGCTCCTGTGCTGAATTTTCAAATAACTGCGTTAAACATCGTTTTCAGGATTTTTGAAGATTACATTTAATTCTATTTCTTTACAAATGGAATTCATTTTGATAAAACATGTATAGAACAACTAGACTGTCGGTAAAGATGTTGTTCGTTCACGGTTTTTGATTCTCTATTGTCTATTTCATGACAGTCATTATACACATTTGTTTACAATAGTTGTTTCCCTTAGATTTGATTGCAAATGCATCGCATGGCGGACAAATAGAAAAAAATGACTTTCTTAATTTTCAATTTAAGCACTATCATTTTTTCTATTTGTCCGTCATATGCAGTTTGGCACAGTTTGCCATTAACATTCATGAACAGACATGATTATTCCATAAAAAAAGAGATTATGAACTTCTCATAATTGTTTGTAAACGAACAACATCTTTACCAACAATCTCTGTCCAATACATGTTTTACCGTATTGTCCCGTACTGTCCCAAACGTAAATAGTATTCTTAAAAAGTTGTCTCCCTTTAAAAAAGTTCCCCATTTAGGAGTATATCTTCAAAACACAGAAATATTTGACAAATTAGCAGCATTTTTATCAAAAATCTACCTGACCATTACATGTTCTGCTATTCTGTCCTATTTGATGGATACTTAAGATATCAAAAAAAAGTTATTCCCATGTAAAACAAAATAAACAATTGCTGAAAACTACGTTCCACCAAGTAACGTAAACTGGGACATTATTGCAAATGCATCAAATGGCGTTTTTAAAGGCGCTGAACTGTCCGAAAGTGTGGTCCCTTTATGCAGTCGTTTTCCGGAATTCAATGTATAAATTAGTATACCGACAATTGTTTTGTAGAGTAATAAACGTGTTTTATATGCTGTTCAATTTCCATTGGAAACAACCCTTTTTTATATGATTTGGTGCTGTTTGGAATTTTCTTCTCAAAATGTAAGGTAGAACGTTAACTGAACCAAAACCATGAGCATATCGGATCTGCCATTTTCATTAAAGACATTACAAAAGAATAAGACACAACAAAGAGGATGGTTATAACTTCTCTGGAGGAGGTAAGAGAGTTATCATAACATTCAAGTAAAATTCTTTAAAACGGGACTGTCTAAACATAATATATACAGTCAACCTTCTTGAAAATGTGAAGTGTTAACTTAATATACAAAATGTATATGCTGTCAGGCAAAGTGGTGAGGGCGAAGTGATTCTTACATGGTACCCGACATCTGTTTGTTGGGAGTATAAAAGTACAGGACATACCATTGAGATTCTCTCCGTGTCTTTGTCGACGTACTTGCTCCTTCCAAGCTGTCCATCTTTGTAATCTCTCCTGGTTTACGTGGGAAAGCACGTAGTTTTCGAGAAAATCGGGATTCTCGTTCAAATATTGGATTACAAGCTCGGAATTCAATTCTGAAACAGAACAGACAACATCAGGTATCAATGATTGGTTTTAATATTTTTCTAAATCTGATTTTTTTTTTTGCGCACAGGACCTGTTTAAAGCAGTTGTTTCAGGAAGGGGAGTACTTTGATGCACCATTGGATTAAAAGTTTTGTTGAAATGAGCAGTAACCAATAAAAAACTTTTTATAAACGTACTACGGTTGGAAAGTAATGCAATTTTATCCGTGAACATTGCTGTATGTAATGATAGTAATTTCCCCATTAAAGCTTTATACATCGAATTCGAACTCGATTGTGGTATAATAAATTGAAACATTCTTACATCTAAGCCTTATTTTATATGTGGTATGTATGTCGCAAATAATAAAGTTAATGAAAAAGAAATGCATGCGCAAATATAGTTAGATATTTTTTTTTACTTGTAACGTTTCATGTATTTTATATATCTATATCAGTCTCTTATATGGAACGGTTTGCAGTCTATGATGTATTTCACAGATAGTAAAATGATTCCAATTTATTTTATTATTTTGGTATCATTAGTATAAAATAAAGGATATTTCTTTAACGGGAATTACTTAACGCGTATTTAAGCACTTTGAATTAAAATGTCTCTATTTAGTATGTTTATGTATACATGAGTTAGTATTAAAATATATGTAAGGTGATTTATAAATCCGTTGTGCCGGGACGTTTCCAGTATTTTTGTTCATTTGACGTCTATGGATCGCAGGGTCGCGAGTTCGATCCTCGGGCGGGGCGCATGTTCTCCATGACTATTTGATAATCGAAATTGTGTCTGAAATCATTAGTCCTCCACCTCTGATTCATGTGGGGATTTTGGCAGTTACTTGCGGAGAACAGGTTTGTACTGATACAGAATCCAGGAACACTGGTTAGGTTAACTGCCCGCCGTTACATGACTGAAATACTGTTGAAAAACGGCGTTTAACCCAAAACAAACAAACAAACGGGCTATGTGTCGCTAACAGAACTAAATACTAGATATTTTGGTTTCACATCTCCTTTACCTCGAAATAAAAATATGAGGTATGGAATAAAAACTTTTATACCTGCTGGAATCACAGAGATACAGCAAAACCAAGTGGTCGCATCTAAAACGAATATTTTATCTTATATGTAAACAATTTAAACTTGCGTCTTTGCAAAATATTAAATCAGGTTTTGGCACACAAATAACTAAAGATGGATTAAAAAACAAATACGTATGCACTAATTTTTAACAGAAGACTTGTTGCTAAGATTATGATATAATTATGATATAAGAAATATTGTTTCGCTACCCTAATTGTATAGTTGCAAATTTCTCCCCTCTTAATACAATGTCAATTTGATTTTTTTTTGAAATAGTTTAGGCGGGGATCTAAGCCGCCCGAAATAATAAATACTGCTACAGTTGACCGTTGTTTATAGTTTATACATACAGACACTCAGTATATATATATATGTTGTATATTATAATCATATACAGTTGTAGATGAAATCTGACACCCTCGACCTGCTTTTTTAGGTTTATACTTTATTCCAAAGACTTATAGATTAAGATAATCCCTAATACGTAAGCTGTATTGTAAATTCGACGCTTGACCCCAAAACAATTTATATTTTGTCCAACTTTAGTACATGTTAATCATCGTTTGACGTAAGATGAAACAAAGCAGCTATTTACCCGATACGGTCACAAAGGGTGTACACACACGGAATAATAGTTTTGTCTTAATCTATATTCTATCATTTATTGTCGACCCGACTGAACTAAAATCCCTCATTTGAAACACTTAACTAAACTTGGCCGGATTCAAACGTATATATGCAATTGTATCATACATCAAAACGTTCCCTTTGAAATACAATATATAATTTTGTTTAATGATACTTCAAGCATGTAATATTGCAAATAAAACTTGTAAGTTATTAAATGGAAATGTACCAAATTTCAAATTTTGTTTTAAATGAGCTGCAAAAATTATGCTCGTGATAAAAATGTTCATAGTTATCCGCAGTATACGAAAAAAAAAGATAGCGGAATTCTTGTTGAGTTTTTCATTACTCTCTCAGCGATACTCGCTGCGAAAACTGTATCTGTTATCACTCCATTTCATTGAGAACATATACTCTAAATAAATAGTTATTGGGCAGGATGAAAGTAAACATTTTTGTTAAGAAGCATTATGATAGTCAAGACATTTTATAACGAACAGGGCATCTTAAAAATGTCTTTCAAATCGCTTGTCAACCTAAGTCAAAGAAAATGTTGAGAGAAATTTTTACAGCAAAGTATATTTTGTTCATTAACAGTTTTGTGCGGCTAAGAGTTATACGAAATATTTCAAGAGGTCAACTATAACTTATATCAGTTTTGAACATTCAAAGTATAACTTTCAATAACAAATTTACCTAAAAAGCTTCACTTTTTAAGATATGTTTAAGTAAACATCTCACCTATTTGCAGTCGCCTCTTTTTAGTTTCCTCGATTTCTGTTTCTTTGAAGCCGCCGTTCATTTTCATATCAACTATATATCTTTTGTGTTAGGCCACACTTTCATTTTAAATTCAGATTAATTCTTTGTACTATTTAATATATATCATCTTACGTATGAATTAATATAGAACTCCGTCCACAAATGCTTAAATCAACAGTAAATTAGGAAATGTTAACACAGTAGCTGTTTACTTTAGTTATATTTACAGTTGAAGTTCATGTTTAACACAAATGCTGCAAGCTTATTCGGTTTACGAACGGAAATCTATACCAAACCCGCCTTTGACCTCTCAACGGTTCTTTACATGCCAGTAGGCCGATAAATTTTCTTTAAAGAAATAACTGTATCTTGCCCACTTTTACACTTACACTGACAAGCTAAACAAATAAACCATGATATACGAAATACAACACTTTTGACACAAAATTCCGAACTGATCAAAACTCCATAATTAATCAGCCGTTTAGGTCACAAGAGAAAATATATATCACGGTTCTAGATTACAATCGCTCCAGTTCTGTTGGCTTAATCCTTTTCAAAATCGTCAGCGGGACGTTCATTTACACACACTAACGTAAGAAGAAGATTAATAATGCTTCCATGTAGCTGACAAGTCTGTTTTAATTTCCTTCAAATATATCACTTGAATCAATACTATATCCAAAGAATCAAATGAAAGGGTATTGATGAATTTGATGGATACACCAGAGGTGGCTAGTTTCATTACATCTGCCGCGAAAGAAAATCACATTCATGTTTAGAAAGGTCGAAGAATATTAATCTATTTTCTCATTAATTGTAAACGACAGGTTTAGATATGAAATTCAGTAACTTGTCATGGCAAACATTAGTCTTTCTTTAGAACAGTAAATGATGACGACACTAATGAAATATATTGCTTCTACAACTGTTCCGTGAAATTCATTTTCAAGGACAAAAATAAACCAAGTGAAGCACACTTGTAGAGAATATATCTTTTGCATTCAGCATAACGCTACAAAGAAAGCTCCATTTCAGTCAACTATGCGTCATGATTATTTAAAGCCTCTTTTATATTAATTTAGAATGTCGTCTGATTACTCGTGTAATGAAGATAAAAAGTGTGCAAAGATTCAAAGATTTTCAAGAAAAATAAAATCATAACCAACGATCAAGTGCCAACAAACCTCGAGATTATGTTGCTCATTTGCTTTGGGTATCTTATTACTAAGTCACTTGAATTCATATATGAATTCAGTTATGTGAAACAAAACACATTTTAATGATTGCAGAAATAGTTATCTAATAGTTGATAAATGTTGATATCAAATGTACATATTAGCTTTCTTCAATAACTAGGTTAAATTATCGGACATTTTCTACTTGGGGGTAATCTTGCTGACGTCATTATCCACTGATCTATTTAGACAGTTCGATTACACTTGATAAAACTTTGCAATACCTTTCAGTAGAATGTTTAGACTGTAAGATCCTACCTAAAGGGGTATCGTCAAAGAACTTTGTATATAGGCTGATGGGAACAATGACTGAGTGGAAGGGGTTAATGAGTATTGTCGTAGATGTGTTATTGTAGATATCAATCGTAATATATATTTTGGTGGTTTTGAACAGGATGAGATGAAGAATGCAGGGTTTAAAGAAACAGTTGAATGACGACGTATGAACGAAGACTTTTAAATGATTTTATTGATATCAAAATTTATGAAAACGTTTAATGAAACTGCTGACATGGACAGTAGTTGTAAAGACGTTTAAATAAAACTGTCGACATAGTTGTTGTAAAGACGTTTAAATGAAACTGCTGACATGGACAGTTGTTGTAAAAACGTTTGAATAAAACTGTCTACATGGACAGTTGTTGTAAAGACGTTTAAATGAAACTGCTGACATGGACAGTTGTTGTAAAGACGTTTAAATGAAATTGGCGACATGGACAGTTGTTGTGAAGACGTTTAAATGAAACTGGCGACATGGACAGTTGTTGTAAAGACGTTTAAATGAAACTGGCGACATGGACAGTTGTTGTAAAGACGTTTAAATGAATATGTCGACATATACAGTCGTACAAAAAAGACTTTTAGATGAAACTGTTAATATGAACAATGTAACAAATAATTGTAAACAGATATGCAACATAGAAATCTTTAAATGATACTGTTGAACTGTATCATAAAGATGCTTCAATTAAAACTGTTGACATATGCAATTGTTTACAAAGTGTTTATATGAAACTGTTGGTGTGAACAATGCAACAGCGGCGTTTAAATACATTCATTGACACATCCAACTGCAAGTAACATCTTTGAATGCCACTGTCGACATGTGTTAAAGTAAAACTACTGAAAGGGACAGTTTATATGATTTTAAATGAAAGTTGACATAAGGAGTCGCTAAAATAGATGTTAAAATGCTACTACTGACATAGGAAATGCAAGAAACTGTTTAAAAAAAACTGCTTTAAAACATGAGCAGATGTAACATTTTATGAACCCTTTAGCATACAATGTTGTGAAAAGGCGTTTAGATCCAAATGTTGACATTGACATCATTGGATAAACGTTTAAAAGTAACTGTTCGCATGTACATTGGTAAAAAACGTTTCAACGTAACTGTTGGCATAAAAAACGCTCAAAACGTGACGGCCGATATGGAAACTAGTAAAGATGTTTGAATTTGACTGCCAATTTGAACAGCGTTAAGAAATTCTTTGATTTAGACTGCCATCCTGGACATCTATAAAGAAAATGTTTGAATTAGATTGTCAACATGGGCAGTTATAAAGAAAGTGTTTGAGTTAGATTGCCAACATGAGCAGTCATAAAGAAAATGTTTGAATTAGGTTGCCAACATGGGCAGTCATAAAGAAAATGCCAACATGGGCAGTCATAAAGAAAATGTTTGAATTAGGTTGCCAACATGGGCAGTCATAAAGAAAATGTTTGAATTAGATTGCCAACATGGACAGTCATAAAGAAGATGTTTATATTCGGTTGACAGTTTGACAGTTTACACTCGACTGTCGAATTAAACTTTTGACATGGAACGTCATACGGAATATGCTTGAGCCCATTTATCTGATCGAAAAGTCGTAAAAAGGGACACTGAAATGAAACTGTTGACATCAATTGTCGTAGCGACTGCATTAAAAGGAACTGACAACATGGACAGTCGTGAAGATAGGGTTGAAGGCAAACTGAACTATTCACATAAAAATGCATTAAGTAGATGTTTGAATGAAACGGACGACATGCCCAATCGTACAGAAAACGTTTGAATGGAATGGTTGGTAAAGACAGTTGAAAACGTTCGAATGACACGGCTCATAATGATCATTCATAAAAAAGACATTTAAGTGAAAACAGTTGTCCAACCATAAACAAGACTCTAAAGTGTCATGATGGACCTACCCAGTTATAATGACATTGTCGGTATTGAGGGTCGTTAAGTAAAGGTTTGAATGAACTGGTTAATATAGGCATTTCTTATAAGACGTTTCAATTAAACGATCGTCTAGGAGAGACGTAAACAGATGTTCAACTACTGACATGGTCTGTCGTACTGAAAACCTCTGAATTAAATGGTGGGCGTGAAATAGTTAGTCACTAAGAAAACGTTTGAATGAACTGGTTGACGTTGTCAGTTTTTAAGTCTAACTGCGCCAAACTCATGGCTGATTTTTATTTTTATTTTTTTCATACTTTTCTGAACGAGACTTCATGCTCAGTTTGACCACTGATATCACATTTGACGTTGCAGAAGCTTATAGTGACACTTCATGGTACCTTGATGATATTTTGAATATGGAAAACCTTTATTTTTTAGAATTGGAGACTCTACTTCCAACGTTTTAAGAAAACGTCTAATTTACACTGGCGGTCGTAACTATAACTTTTGAATGGAATGGTGACATAGGTATTTGTAAAGGAAATGTTTTCATAAAAAGTTTGACATGGGCAGTAGCACACAAAACGTTCGAATGGATTTGTCGGCATGTGTAACCTATTCAAACGGTTTTGAGTAAAAGGTTTACATGGACAACCGTAAGTGAAACTTTTGAATGGAATGTTGACATAGGGCAGTTGTAAAGACAATGTTTGCCGACGGATGTAAAGGTGGCTTTAAATGAAACTGTTGACATGGTGTTTCTTGCTGTCATAAAGAATGCTGTCATAAAGAATGGCAATCTATTTTGTTTTGGGTTGTGTCTTTTTTACTTGAAGTAGTTCATGGCCAGCTAAGGACTAAATGTCAATTTATAAACTGAATGTTTTATCATGTAAGATTATCAAGGAAACGTAGTTTTTAATCCACCTGCCTAAGGAGCAATTGAAAAGGCACATCATTTTAACATTGATTTATGGTTTATCAAGGTGTACATACCATGCCAGCAACGAGTGTCATGGTAAACAAAATGTCATTGAACTATCTCTACAAGTGTTAGTAGATGATCTAGGCTAAATACTGGCATTATCTCAAGTAGTTGGATGGTATTATGATTTACTGTTAATAATTTGCATTTGATGCATGTCTGGGGCTGAAAAATGTTGAAACGAATTAAATGAAAACTGACTATATTACCGAACCTTAACTGACAAGTAAGTAAAAAATGAACATTGTTTGGCGTTCCATGTACAAAATACTAGTAGTATATATTTGTGTATTTGCCTTTCGCTATAATGCCGTTTTTGTCTAAACACTACGAATAATAATGAGAGAAAACACTAGCTAAGCAGAGGGAAAATCACTCATACTTGTAGTGGTGTTTTGTGTCTTTATTCTCAGTAGTGTAAAACGACCATAACATCACTGTATCGTGCTTCAGTATGTATTCGAGTTGTGTGCACAATATTTATTTTGCTAATCATAACATATTGATTATATGCACTTGAGATTTAAAAGGATACAAAAACGGTCTCGTGTTTATCTCAACAGGTCATTTCGATGATACCCCGAGTAAAAAGGATTGTAGTTTATCAGCCACTTAATTCTTTCAGTTTTATTTCTGGCGGCAGTTTAAAGTCGGATGACGGTAGTATGTCCCTACCTAACACACAAGTATTGACAACATACGTTAAAGACATGTTGTTTAACAATGTGTCAATGCAAAAAGTACACAGTACAAGCATGAACATTACGGTAGACTTTTACTGATGTTCAATAATTGAGGCCATGATTGAGACACTATAACTGAAAAATTATCTTGGATATAAATGCCCCTGTCGAGATATCTTTATTCAAAATGACTACATTATAAGCTCACACAGGGAATACTGTTTTTGAAGAACACCGGTCAACGAATAACTCAAGCAGACCAGTTGATGAAATAGTAGAATTTTCTTAAATTGTTAAATATTCAAACACCGACATTGTATCTAGATAATCATGTTGATAACTTTGATCTTACATTTGTAAAGACCTCGATTTAATACAATAAAACAAACATATATAATCATTAAAGCTGAATATGTATAACCTATGAAAAGACATTTGTTCACATCAATTCAGTTTTCTGCAGTAATAAAAAATGCTTTCATCACGCCTAATGAGCGGTAAAATTCTGTATATGCGTACGACTTTCATGGTTTTACAAGAAACCAACGTAGTTCCCATAAACAATAAAAGAACAAGTTGAATCTGTGTGTCCAAAACATAAAACTTCGGCAGAGTCCATTTAATAGTCAACTAAATGCAGTGAAGTCTGTCTAGTGTGCACTTTTCGAAATTTTCCACTGACACACCGTTAGAAAAATGTTGGACGAACATATATATTTGTTCTGTTATATCTTCCGAAGAATAAATTGACAGTGGTAGCATTATTAACGAGGACTAAAATCTGCAAGTGACCAACATTTCCTTTTGGATAATAGTATTTGTTTCTTAAGTATTATGGTAAACTAATATTTTTTTCTGACAGTTTTGTCAACCAGGTAAATACAATCGGAAACGTATAGTGAAAACTCGATAATTTGAAATTGTTGACAAACAATTCCCACCAATATCATAATAATGATAAAGGTCATACTCACCTCTATATTTATATACAATATTTACAAAAAAATGGTAGATTCTAAGGTGATTCTATCGTAAAGGTGCAACTATGGTTTTATTGGAATATAACATAACGTGATAAAATCAAATTATTGCGTTTCATCTATAACAGATGTAAAAATGCACTGAAACACCGTTTGTTTTTTTAAACTGAAGATCGGGCCCGTAATGTGTTTATTGGTGTTAAATAATGCATAAATACTATAGTAAGATTTTTCTCTTGACATGTACCTACGTAAATTGTTAAAACTTTTGTTATCGGATTGGCCACAATGACCTGTAACTCATTACGATAAGTCAGTTATCAGTTATATAGCTAAATGTTGTTAATACGATATAATGTTTAACGTACCTGTCATGGTGAGCCGTTAGTTAACTTCATTGTATCACAGGGATGACATTGTGAACCTATTGTAGCATAGTTCAACGCGCTCTTAATCATCTCGTGTAATTATCATATAATTATATATAGTCAGTATCATGATATAACCGTGCTTATTCACTTTTAAGATAGGTGAAATAGTACATGTACTAATGCACTTATATCCAAGCACTTGTCAGACGTACTTTATCAAAATCTGAAATGATTTCTGATAGACTGAATTATTTCCTGCGCTAGTTAGATACTTAATTTCCTGTGACTGCAATATCTCTCCTTCAGGCCCGAGTTCAACTACAATCTTTCCTCAATTACTAGTTACACTTTTACAAATTTGGCATTGCAGTCACGTCTCTGCTAAACGCACCTGAAAATTTATTCCTTTGAAAGTGTCAATTTTCTTACACTGTCTGCAATGCCTATTTAATTCTATTCACACATGGAACTCAGAAGCATTCGACAGATTTCATATTTCATTTCCCAACATTAAATGAAAATCCAACCTCACGGTTAATAAGAGGTGATTAAAACTGCTTTTATAACCTCGTAAATCTACCTATTCAATTGGACGCATTTTTAGGTATTTACACAGAACGTCGATTATTCATTTTCTTTTCACATTTGTTAAATAAGTATAAACGAATCGTGTTCCGCTAAATGAATACACTATAAAGTCCGCTATATCCTCCCTTGTGTTGTCAACACTTTGCTCAAAAGAAAAGATTCTCTTATCTTTCCATGACGCCAAGCGACCGGTCCAGGTCTTAATGTTCAACATCTATCAACCTATTTGCACATCCAAATATTAATCAAAGTAAACCGTCATATTCAATTCATCTAAAACCTGTCATACCGCTATACTTATTGGAATTAAAGTCATCGATAGTAAAACTGATTTGCTTTGGTGACCTAGTGGGTAGTAACAAGGGCTATATAGAAGAACTACATACAGTTGAAGTAGTTTGTATACATACAGGAGTATATTACCGTAAAGCTTTAACACTTCTTTCGCATGTCCTTGAAAAATGTTTTAAAGTGTTGTAATATAGACTTATTCAACACTGTACAATTCGTGTGACTGAGGTTCGGTTTAGATAAGGTTACAACCAACCCATAAACCTGACTATAATGGTGTTAATATACATGTAGAAAACGGTCTGTCATGATAAATACCCTCCCAAATCTGATTGCTCTCCAGTAAAGGAATAAGCGACGTAGTAAGTATTAAAAATAAGTAATATTTGTATTACATTGAAGTATAATTCCGAAAGAGTTTTGCAAAGCTGGGTGACCCCTGGCGTAAGTATGTCTATATTTTCTATATCTGTGTACATTAAAGTGATAAATGAGCCCCTGTTTAACTTCTTGTTGGAGTAGTTCCAATATACAGATTAAATATTTTCTTACTTCTTTTTTTTCAAGCGTGGTAGAACGTCAAACACACTAAGTAAATAGAAATCATAATTCGATCATAATTATAATTTGCATTTGGGATCAATTTAAATTTACGTATCTGGCTTTTACATTTTTAAGAAAAGGCACTTTATCTATTTATAAAATACATACATTATAATCATGTTTAAACAGAGGAAAATGTAATTTATTGCTTTTATGCCCCTCATTTAAAGTGAAGTGGTGGGTAAAAATGAAGAGTAATTTTGGTTTAAGTTTTCCCAAGACAGAAAACAAACGATCCAGTTAAGTATTAAATGCTACAAAGGTAAGCATATCTTTGTGTAAATTTTCTTCTTTAACACTATATGTTGAATAAAATTAGATATAACACTTCAAGTTTGACTGTTTAAGTATTTAGTTGGCCTTCACTGCTATATAAAAATGATATAAAATTAAGATAGAAGGTGTAACAATGTCACAATAACACAAGCGGAAAGGAATCACTCAGCTGAACAAATACAAGAGTGTTCAGACTATAACACTTTGGCTGCACATAAAGTCTTCGGTACAGCTTTTACTTCCGGTGAAGATACTAGCATATCTGAGAGGCCCTGGGCTATATAAGTCGCGGTCTATGAGTGACCATGGGCTATATATGAGTGGACGTGGGCTATCTACGAGTGACCGTGGGCGAGTTGTATATGAGTGGTCGTGGATTATACATGAGTGACCGTGGGCTGGATTTGAGAGATCGTGGGCTATATATAAGTGGTCAAGTGCTATACATGGGTGCCCGAGGGCTATACATGAATGGTCGTGGGCTATCTACGAGTGACCGTGGGCGAGCTGTAAAGGAGTGGTCGTGGATTATACATGAGTAACCGTGGGCTATATATAAGAGGACATGTGCTATACCTGAGTGACCATGGGCTATACATGAGTGACCATGGGCTGGCTATATACGAGTGACCATGACCTATATATACGGCTTATAAAGAAATATTTATAGGTTGCCATCGAAAACGTTTAAATTATCAAGTTCATGAATAGCAAAGTTTAAAAAGACACGCATGTAGACAATGTCATTAAAGGTGAAAGTTTTATTATTTGTAAATGTGTGTTAAGTTTTTGATTTAATTCGGCTTTGGAGTTAAACTAACTGATAAACCAGTTTGTGGTTTTAATGTATTAAAAGTGTTTTACAAAATACAAAAGTATCTCAAAAGGCTTCTATTAAGACCGAAGAAGAAAACTTAACCATTAAACAACATATGTCTACTTTTAAAATGATAGCAAGTAATACTCCAATCATGTAACCTAAGACAGAATATTGAATACGTCGTTTATGACATCAAAAATAGAATTTACTCACTTGAAATCAATATGCATGAGATCATTTAGATTTTGTTAATTGCATACATGTATAAGTATACTGAGACAACTGCATATATACCGTCTTTTTGCTAAATTATTTAAACAGAATGTGTTCACCAATTCCTCTGTAAGGTCTTCCATACCACATTAATTTATCTAATGAAACTTCCATTGCCTCCATGGCAGATATTTATATTATCATTGCATCAAGATTATCTATAGTATCATTGCATCAAGATTATCTATATTATCATTGCACCAAGATTATCTATATTGTCATCGCCTCCAGATATTTATATTTTCATTGCATCAAGATTATCTATATTATCATTGCACCAAGATTATCTATATTGTCACTGCCTCCAGATATTTATATTATCATTGCATCAAGATTATTTATATTATCATTGCATCAAGATTATCTATATTGTCATTGCCTCCAGATATTTATATTATCATTGCATCAAGATTATCTATATTATCATTGCTCAAGATTATCTATATTGCAATTGCCTCCAGATATCTATATTATCATTGCATCAAGATTATCTATATTATCATTGCATCAAGATTATCATCTTTGTATCAAGATTATCTATATTATCATTGCATCAAAATTGTTATTTATATTATCATTGCATCAAGATTATCTATATTATCATTGCATCAAGATTATCATCTTTGTATCAAGATTATCTATATTATCATGCATCAAAATTGTTATTTATATTATCATTGCATCAAGATTATCTATAGTATCATTGCATCAAGATTATCTATATTATCATTGCACCAAGATTATCTATATTGTCATCGCCTCCAGATATTTATATTTTCATTGCATCAAGAGTATCTATATTATCATTGCGTCAAGATTATCTATATTGTCACTGCCTCCAGATATTTATATTATCATTGCATCAAGATTATTTATATTATCATTGCATCAAGATTATCTATATTGTCATTGCCTCCAGATATTTATATTATCATTGCATCAAGATTATCTACATTATCATTGCTCAAGATTATCTATATTGCCATTGCCTCCAGATATCTATATTATCATTGCATCAAGATTATCTATATTATCATCGCATCAAGATTATCATCTTTGTATCAAGATTATCTATATTATCGTTGCATCAAAATTGTTATTTATATTATCATTGCATCAAGATTATCTATATTATCATTGCATCAAAATTATCTATATTGTCATTGTCTCCAGATTATTTATATTATCATTGCATCAAGATTATCTATATTATCATTGCATCAAAATTGTTATTTATATTATCATTGCATCAAGATTATCTATATTATCATTGCATCAAGATTATCATCTTTGTATCAAGATTATCTATATTATCATGCATCAAAATTGTTATTTATATATCATTGCATCAAATTATATGTATCATGCTCAAGATTATCTATATTATCATTGCACCAAGATTATCTATATTGTCATCGCCTCCAGATATTTATATTTTCATTGCATCAAGTATCTATATTATCATTGCGTCAGATTATCTATTTCATGCCTCCAGATATTTATATTATCATTGCATCAAGATTATTTATATTATCATTGCATCAAGATTATCTATATTGTCATTGCCTCCAGATATTTATATTATCATTGCATCAAGATTATCTACATTATCATTGCTCAAGATTATCTATATTGCCATTGCCTCCAGATATCTATATTATCATTGCATCAAGATTATCTATATTATCATCGCATCAAGATTATCATCTTTGTATCAAGATTATCTATATTATCGTTGCATCAAAATTGTTATTTATATTATCATTGCATCAAGATTATCTATATTATCATTGCATCAAAATTATCTATATTGTCATTGTCTCCAGATTATTTATATTATCATTGCATCAAGATTATCTATATTATCATTGCATCAAGATTATCTATATTGTCATTGTTTCCAGATTATCTATATTATCATTGCATCAAGATTATCTATATTATCATTGTCTCCAGATTATTTATATTATCATTGCACCAAGATTATCTATATTATCATTACTTTAAGATTATTTATATTACCTAATCTAGAGTCATTCAGCATCACTGTGAGTGGTTAAGGTCGTAACGGAAGATCGGTGTACCGGCCGGAGAGGCACCTGGGTTCAATTATCCACCATTAAAAGCTAGACCGTTTCCGTATGACCAATAATTCTTTCACAGTGACGTTAAACCTAACAAAAAAGTTGAAGGAAATTTCTGTATGACAAGTTACAACAGCCGATATTAAAATACGTTGTACCATATTATATTGATTTGTAACAGAGACGCCGCTGGCTGACAGATCTGCTTACTTTTATAACACTGAATAACTAAAGGTAAATACAAGTTTCTAGTTCGACATGGTACTTAAATCAACCATTTTTGACTTTCTGGTTAGCTCATTCTGGAAATTGAATAGATAACTTTGAACAAGAATTCAATTATAACTATGTCCCATTATTTACCAATGAGAAGCCGATATATTTAGCTGAAGAATCAAAGATACCATGATTAATATTTGTCAATTACCCATTAATTTCAAATTATTTTCAACAATGAAATAAGCTAACGACAGTTTTCCAATTGAACAGGTAGACGAATTTCCTCCAATGTCATACAAGTATCATAATTCCATTTAAATCCAAATATTTAACGAAATTCTCAAGTGCTTTATATCATTTTCACATACACTAGAAACCTGATACGCTGAAAACAATCGATCAAATACCTGAATTAACTGTTCAGTGTGTCAGGTAGTGCATATTGGTTTTTTATTTACACAATAAAGTAAGTAGAATAAATTTGTCAAAGGTCAATATTATCGTAAAAATGTTTGAGAAAATTGGGCTAGTCGTAACAGGGGTAGATAACAACGGTTTAAATAACAAGCTTGTGCCTCCTCTGTTTTATGGTATCCTTGAATTTCGTTAAAGTTCAAAGACCTGGTATGAACAACGGTCAGATAAAAGTCATGTAGTTTTACTATCAGTCAGGTAGAAGTTAATACAAAAAAAAAACCGTTTTTGTTTCTGTCTGTTTCTTATGTCAGTTTGTATTAAAACTGCTTACTCGTCAAATCTTACTGAAGGCTCCAGCATTAAGTTATTTTGCGATTTAACTGACATTGTCTATTGTCACACTAGAAAGACAAATATTAAATCACTATTCATTATGTTAACGAATGTCAATGTTAATTGTACATTTACAAGATATTCTGTTAGCTATTAAAGCTGGAGGAAATTGATGTATTTTGATTTACAAGACGAAAGCATGTAACAGAGAAATGAGTCTGAGGTAGGCTGTGACGATTCACTTTCTAAAGACGTGATTGTTGTAAAATATTTTCTATCGATATGAGCTGACATATTTGCTCGCTGTCGAGACCCCTTGCTTAATGCTAAAGTCACACCCTGGTGTTTATTTCATACAACTCTTTAAATCAGGCAATACACAGTTTCCTGTTATGTCACAGGTTTGCTTACTTAAATAGATTACCACACGGTGAAGAGGATTATCTGTGTTTCAAACAACAGCCTCGAATAAATCACTTCGCAACATAAAAAGTATTCCTGTAGATAGCTAGATTAAATTTCACGGAAGGTAAATATACATTTTATGGTAATCATATATTTGATGTATACTACAGCAAGAGTTCAGAATATATTACTATTCGTATTGTAGGGACTTATATTACCAATTTTGTTGGGTCTACCATTAACTCTGGCTGTACGAACCGTCAAGAATATGAAGATATTTTAAGTTGGAATTTAGATGACTTAAATGGTTTAGGAGACGTTTTAGAATTAACCAAAAGCGCTCAACTCTTTTAGTACCGTGATCATGAAGTAACTGTTGACTAACGTTTTGTATTATTTTTACGGAAACGAAAACAAAATATCTCTTTACATGTATATTCAAGTTTTTTTGCGATGTGTTTTGCATGTTGGGGATTTGCCTGTTGGGGAGTATTTTTATTGACGCTGTAAAATAGTGCAGATTAGCGACAACTTCCAGTTTTTCGACGGTGCCTTGCTGTGTATCGTTTTAATGTAATTCACCTGATAGTCTTTTGTCCTTGTTTTTCTCTGTATAATAGAACTCTGTAAATTGTGTTAGGGCGCACTAGGGGTATAACGTCTTATGACAAGTTAGGGTGTATCTGTTTTTAAAAAAACATTTTTTTTTCTGGACGTGTAGTCATGTTGACGACTAGAGTTAACGTACATGCGTGTACTGTACATTCAGGTTCCTTTAAATCTATTTACATGGTCATTTATGTTATTCAAATCACTTTCCATTCACCGCTGTGGATTCAAAACATCGTGTGGAGTGTAGAATTCCGAGTCCAGCAGTCTAACATAGGGCGTAAGGGCGGTGGTTATAATGCATGTAGGGGCCTCTGGAGTCCTCCCCAAAATCAAAAGCTAGAACGTCGCCGTATGACCTATCAATGTGTCGATGTTACAATCAATCAATCAATCAATCAATCAAGATGAGCATCAAAGCATCAAGAGAAACATCATTAAGAGCATGGCGAAGCAGGAAATGGGACGAGATTCACTATTGTTCATGTGGATGTGAAGAGGGATTGAATTCATTCCCTATTTATTGCTTTATGTAAAATATCTACAAAACTTAAATGGTGGAAAGACAGACCATTCAGATATAAAACAACAGCAATTCCGATTGCGTTTCAGGCAGTAACTTGAAGAAAAACGTATGTCTCCCACCGTTTACCTTACAGAAATTGTGAAATGCCACAAATAAAGGGCAATAATTACTGGGAAAATGACCGAACAATAACATTCTAATGATATACACATCTAGGCTTGACAGCGGTATTCCTGTGAAGTTTAGTGGGATTTTAATCAGAGCTGAAGTAGCTCAGATCAAACAGTTTGACAAATCAAGGGTCATGACTCCTCTAGAAATAATTTAATCAGTACATGACGATAATATGCACAAGTACGTTTCTCACTAAGCACTCATATTCAGCCTAACTGTAAACAGCAAGTAGTGTAAACAGTAAATTATGACATTATGACAAATTAAGTGCTATAACTCTGCTGAAAATCACTGAACCGGAACATGTCGATGATATGTATAACTAGGCTTGGCATTGATCACCCCTAGAAGGTTTGGTTGAAATCCGCCCTATTATATAACGGAAGTAGCTAAAACATCATAACATTTGACGAATCAAGGGCCATAACTCTGCTGAAAAACACCGAACCGGAACATGTCCGATATGCATAACTACGCTTGGCAATGGTCACTTTTGTGAAGTAAAGTGAAATTTGTCCAGGTGGTATCTAACCAATTACCCGGACAAGGTAATATACAACAAATCCACTGAAAATCACTGAACCGGAACTTGCCGAATATTGTGCACATTCAGGTTTGGCACAAGTCACTCCTGTAAAGTTTGGTGGTCACTCCTGTAAAGTTTGGCGGAGATTCATTCAATAATATATGGGAAGCGGTCAAAACATCAAAACTTGATTAATCAAGGGCCATAACGCCACTAAAAATGTTCAAACCGGAAAATATCGAGGACATGTATAACTGGACTTGGCAATGATCACTTTTGTGAAGTTTGGTGTAAATCCGCCCAAGAGTTGCATGGAAAAACTTTGTGACAGACAGACTGATAGACTGACAGACAGACAGATAAACATGACTCAATCTATATATCTCCCCAACTACATGTGGGAGACGTAATAATTCATTCAATTCAAGGACATGCTGCTGTGAAGTTAGCTCTTTCGTCCCGTCCATTATACTGAAACCAATAAAGGTTGACTCGCCAAACACACCGTATTCACACCGTTGCTTATTTCTGTACTATGGTTTAAAAATATTGCCTATAAGGTATCCCCTGTTCAGACTATATGTCACTGACCGAAATTCTTACGTTATGAGATAGTGTAGCCAACCATAATGATTTAATAATTTTTCACAAAGACATTGTCCGATATAACCATGTCTATTTTTCATGCATGTTAACACAATGTATTTAACCCATTAGTCAACTGTATGTATATACTGTTTTACTGTGGAGGTTATTGTAGTATTAAGCTTTCGCCAGTTTTTGTTAGATTTTTGTTAGTCAAAAGAATCACACAGTGCACAAGGAATGGTACTATTAGAAATAGAAGTTAACCTCTGATTGCTGAGTGGTTTATTGAGATGTAACAGTATTAAAACGTAAAAATGATTTCACTTTGAAATCAAATACATGTCTTTTATTTTATGTTTTTCGGTGGTTTATCGAAATATAACGGTGAATTATATCCTGATAAACTCACTGGCCACTCAGTGAAAATTATCAAATTTGATACCCGGATTAACGTCAAAAAGTTTACCGAGCGTACTGAAAGCCGGAAACAATATGACGATGACGTCGTTAAAATGACGTCATCTTTGCGATGCTTCCTGATAAAATTTCCCGCAAATTTCGACATTTTATTGAAATAAACACAACAAAAGTAGAGTTTTAGACATAAAATAAACAGAAAAATTGTTGGTATCGATGTAATATCACGGTAATTTCACTCGTGAACACCAAAAGTTGTTATTTTCACTCGTGGCTGCGCCACTCGTGAAAATATCACTTTTGGTGCCCACTCGGTGAAATTATAACGTGATATTACACCGAAACCAACAATTATCCTCTATGTAAAAGGCAGTAAAATATGATTCCACGTTGTTATATTTTCTGGATCCTTCCAGGTCATAGAATCCGTACAAGTAGCTGCTTAATGATGCGCCACAAAAGCCGATGTGAGGGGCTTAAGGGGTGGCACTCACAACAGAGACAAACCGAGCTGATATCAATGTGCTTAGTTGCTTTCTATACTTCTAAGATAAAGGTCTTCTTAGAGACGTTGTCATTAAATAATCTGTACGTACTTTAAACAACTTACAATGACATAATAATGGAAAGCTATTCATATCAACGTTTATTACTATTAAGTGGAATGTTTACAATCAAGAAGCAAAACAGGATGAACAGGAACTCCTTAATTTCTAGATTTCCATAATCTAATTGTGATGTCTTTATTCGGAACGTCATATGAGCCGTGCCATGAGAAAACCAACATAGTGGCTTTGCGACCAGCATGGATCCAGACCAGCCTGCGCGTCCGCGCAGTCTGGTCAGGATCCATGCTGTTCGCTTTCATAGTCTATTGCTATTAGAGGAACCATTATCGAACAGTATGGGTCCTGACCAGACTGCGCGGATGCGCAGGCTGGTCTGGATCCATGCTGGTCGCAAAGCCACTATGTTGGTTTTCTCATGGCACGGCTCATATAATGAAGCATATATAGCCTCATCGTTTTGTGATAACGTATAACCTACCGTGGCATAGCAATGCTAAGAATGGAATTTTCTTTCATAACTAGTAACTGTCAATGACATGTACAGGTAAAATGTTCTGTTCAAAACAAAAACAACACAAACGACAGTCTTTGATTAATATCATGGAAGAAATTGCTTTGAGACTGGTTTCACATTTGTCAAAAGTCAAAGTATTTTAGTCAGCTATATTTGGTATTATTATTATTCTTTTTTGGAATTTATTTATGAATCAATGACATGTTTGATTTCTTATAGCTGTAAAGTACATAAATATTCATTAAAACCGGTATGTTCTCATTGATGGTGACGAACTTGGCTCATTACTTACGCAAGCGTTGTGCCTCATTGATTAAATGTTACTTAAAACTGTTTAGCAGATTATTTAAAAGTTCTAGCTTTTTAACTGGCTTAAGCATTACAAAAAATCTGTCCGAGGTATTCCACACATTGTGACGCCATGACGTTTCTGTTGTTCGCCAACTGAAAACTATACATAAAACTATATCCACTCACTAGACCTGTATTTTGTAATACTCTTTCAACGCGTGTCAATAAACGGACTGCAGTTTGGGCAAGTGAAGAGGCTGGTACGTCATGTGAAAATTGGTTCTTTTCAGTGAAGAAGCAGATAACTGAATGTAACCTTGTCAACTGTTCTGATATAAATTTCCATGTGTCAAAGACCTATATTGTAGAGGGTATTCAGTCATATATGAAGAGGAAATGTATTGCTGAATGGCTTGAAACTATCAATAGGACCAAGTGTTACTAGAAGAGGTGGTAACAAGCTTACAAATTATTGTAATTACCACAGAGCGCTACTGTAATATTATAATGCCTCCTAAGCCTCGCTGCGCATACTGTACATTTCGTTGTGGTTTGGCATCTATAAGAACTGAAACTGGTAGGTTTGTAAAAACATGAGTATAGAAAATAAAATATGCCCATTTTGTCAAGCTATTGAAACTGAAAATCATCTAATTTTTAATTGCTCTATGTCTAATCAATATAACCAACATTCGATAATAAGCAAGGTGTCGATAAGTTAAAACCTGTGTTTTCTAATTATTCCCTCATTAGAAAATGTGCCAAAACCGGTTATGACTTTTTAAACACAGTTTTATCTATGTAAGTGATGTAATTTCTTCTTTTGTATTATTTGTATCTCTAAATGAATCCTAAGAAATAGATGCTAATCAGTTCGCCTACGATCTAATCGGGGTGATATCTGTTTTAGCCCATTTTTCGAATCTGCGCAATAGTGCTTTTTTTAAATATCAGTGTATTAACCACATCTTTTAATATGCTCTAAAATATGGATTAGCGGCTACTTCTTAGCTTTAATAATATTTAAATAGTATAGTGCTATGACTAAAACAATGTTTATATAATGTTAAGTGTAACAAATGTCTCTTATATCTCGTTTATATAAGTGGCAATGTACTTTTATATTATTTTGTTTGTAACTCTGTATAGTATACTGTATGTACATTGATGAGACTCAAATAAAGATAATGTATTTCCCGTAACAACTGGAACGATTGGGTTGAAGCTATAAAGAATCATGAAAAAAATATTTTGTTTTACATGTAAGATCAAACTTCTTCTTTTCAGTCGTGTGCATTTTCAGTCGTATATACTCCCACTTATGAACATGTTACAATCCAGAAAAAATAATCAAATAACAGTGAATAATGGCAGACATCTGTGGGTGTATTATCATGCAAGTCATAGAGAAAAAATAACTAGTTTTAGGAATATAAAACGTATCTGTGAATTGGACATACATACTTGTTGTTGTATTGCAATAATGTATTCTAAAGAGTACTAATGTTCTATTATACTGAACAATGATTGCATTGTATCATACTTTAATTACTTATATACTTCACGATCACAATATATAATGGTTTAGGAGATCAAATCATGTAACAGTTAATACGGAAAAGTAAGAATAAAGCGATGTAGCCGCACCCGCTTTTATATCGCCAACCTCAAAAAGATATTACGAGTGTTCTATGGAACATTTCTGTTATCGAATCCACATCAATACGAACGCCTTTTCTTCCTCGCCGCTTTTGCCCGGAGGTCGAACCAATAAAACTTTCTTTGAACGACAAGTTATTTTTAGACTTAGAAACTTACTTTGTGAAGCATCTTTTGACTGGATGATACCGCATGGAAAAGGTCAATGAAATACAGATGTGTTTTCACAAGAGCTATCATCAGACCCGAAGTTAATACCGAAAGTGTGTAGGACAATTACATTTTTCTACCGATCAACACTGTAACTTTTTCTAGTATAGCGTTTCACTTCGTTATTAATTTATTTTGCCGAACTGCATATGGCACCGCTGAATTCATCCAAATATTTCTGTCTTCATATTCCATCTAAAAGATATGTACAGTGATAAACGTAATTGATTTAAGTTCAGTTTTATAAGTAAATAAAGTTGTTTGCTCAACTTCGTGTGTTATTGATTAATGTAAATTGCGCCGAGCATTTTTAAGGATAGTTCTTGTTAAGTTATTTTTTTACTGGTCATATAACAAAAACTGGACATGGGCATTTTCGTTACACTAAAGCTTCTACCGTCTATGAACATGCACAATCAAATAGATTCTGCAACGTTTTCATTTTCGCCGTGTTGAGCGGCCTGGTTTACTTTTTCTATTTTATAACTATTTACGGCTAGTAAGTGAGTATTTTGAATGTTTCAATGCAGAAAAAGAATAGTCATTTTTCATAATATATATGAGCCGTGCCATGAGAAAACCAACATAGTGGGTGTGCGACCAGCATGGATCCAGACCAGCCTGCGCATCCGCGCAGTCTGGTCAGGCTCCATGCTGTTCGCTTTTAAAGCCTATTGGAATTGGAGAAACTGTTAGCGAACAGCATGGATCCTGACCAGACTGCGCGGATGCGCAGGCTGGTCTGGATCCATGCTGGTCGCACACCCACTATGTTGGTTTTCCCATGGCACGGCTCATATTAATATGTAGAAAAGAAGAAAGTTTCACTGACTAAAATCATCATTTTTGTCTTTTTGTATTGGTAGTCAGTTACATACTCTCACAATACAATTGTTTCAGCCCAACATTCTAGAAATTCCTACAAGCACTCAGTTGTTTCAAAAAATGATATGAAGTCGTCAGCGTATCTATCGGCCCCTTCTATTCCTTCCAGTTGGAATATATATTCAGCGGCTCTTAAATAAGTGAGATATACTCGCATCGGAGCGAGCGAAACATCTATGTGAAGATTCTTTCAATTGCTATAGAATCTTAATTTCTTCTAGTTTAATCCATACTTTCCTCCTTACTCCATAAAGGATTGTGGCTAAGAATAACCGTGACTGAAAAACCACTTCATACAAAAATATGTTTAAAAACACTCACCAACAGAGTTCTTGACGTGTCCAGACGATCGTCTCGAGCTACTGCTTGATCGGCTACTGATACTGTGTCCGGAGGACTGCAACTTATAGCCCTTCACAGACAAATGTTCACTGTTGTTACGTCCATCTAAAACACATTTTGCCATATAAGTATAATGGTATGATATTGTGATTCAGAAAACAATCTTCAATCATATTAAAAACGTTCATCTAAGAGAAATATAGCATACTGGCCAAATGAAGAATAAAAGCTAGAGCTATCATACCCCCACAAAAATAGGTATTAATAATATTCATTGTATAATTTTTGAATACTTCTCACTGTACCTTTAATGTTGAATCTGGAAGATAACTTTATAATTGTTCAAGAAAGAGTTATGGTATTTCACTTTCCAGTTATAATGTAATTTAATCTTTCGATTTGTGTTAAGATACATAAAATTCATTTTATTACCTTAAAAGTTAGGTCTTAAATCAGAGTAATGTTTTTTTCTTTCTGTTATACGTCTTTTTTCAGCGAATAGTCATATTAAATTATTTCAGTTATCGCTTTTTTCAGAGATTTTCAACAAATTTTCTACGTTTTCAAATTAAAAAGGCACGCATTTTTGCCAAAACAAAAGGCTGAGTTGTGGAACTGGTCTTGATTATCAAGGCGATGTCAGTTGCATAACAATTACGTAATAATTTCCCGTATATTGCTAAAAGCAACTTCACTGACAAAGAGCCTCATCCCTTACAATTTATAATAATTATCACTCAAGTCAGAGCAAAAATATACTGCATCATCTCTTTTGACAAATAAAGTTAAAGAAACTATGACATTTTCAAATGTCATAAGTTTTTTGGTTGTTTTGCGAGTGGATCTAGAGTTGAGAATGCTTGCGGAAGGACCAGTATTAAGAAAAAGATAGGAACCTTATTCAAGATATAATTAACAATACATCTATCTTTAATCAAGGCATTCTAAACAATAAATTGTGTGATCAAAATCGTTTTTTTATTGTGGCAATAAAATTCGTAATATGATGATGAATTTATGTAGGTTTACTTATTGTTGAGCGGTCTTTTTTTCCCCATAGGCAAAATGCTCATGCGCATTAAAATAAAAATCAGTTAAGCAACATGGCAACCAATGGCATTGTAAATTCGTCTATATATTCTAAAATTGTGGCCTTAAAGGTTTTTATGTACAGTTTCAATCTAATGTATGAATAGCTTTCAGAAATGTTAAGGGAAATGATTTTCAACGTAAAAAGGGATTTTTTTTTTGGGTCAAAATAGAAGTCAGAGTTACGGGACTTGCTACATGAAGTTGACTTATCATTCTTAGTTACAGTGCAATACCTTGATTGGTTCAGAGAAAATCATAGAAAGCATCAATTCTGCGACATTTTCGATGTCAAGAAGGGGAGTAATTGTGTCAAAAATAAAAGACAGAATAATGGAAACGGATGTGTAAATTTATACTATGACATCAAATGTTTGTTTGAAATGAATACAGCTTTCAAAAATTTAGAAGGAAATATCCATTTTAGGAAATTTTGTAAGTGGAAGAGGAATTAATTTTGTCAAAAGTTATCTGACCTGGACCAGTTGTGAACTTAACCGCTTTAAACTAACCCTGGTTAATTAGATTCAAAACATATCTGATGAGAATCTTATGATTTTGATATTATTGTAAGATTTTCAAAGTTCATAATGTAAACTGAACATTGTTTTCTAAGGTTCTAAAATGTCGAAAAATATCCTAAAGTTATCAAACGTTAGCTTAATCCCTGTTAAAGTTTCGAAAACTGGCTGTATGTGAACATGTCAAACAATCGCAAGTATTGCAGTTTGAATGATATTAATATTTATGTAATTTTTATTGAGAAATATACAGAAAGTATTTTATCTCCTATCGGGTTACTTTCAGGATTGCGATGTATTTTACCTTCGTTTTTTGTATGTGCAGTTTCGGTATTACCTTAACAATATTACAGTTTACAATTCTACTCTCTTCCAACAACGTAACAAGACGCATTTTAACAGACAATTCATTTACCGGATGAATTGTCACCCAATTTCGCGATATTACAATGTCTTTTTTAGAATCAAAGTTGCGTAAGTGTGTTGGAATTCAAGAATATCATGGAACTTAGAGAAGTAAAGCACCTTTCTTTCTCTTAACAGACCGGTACTTCAATACAAACCATTGGTTTTGCTTAACATATCGTCGTAGGTAATATGGTGTTACTGGGATGGTGCAATTTGATTTTTGTTATATGAATCATTTTGACAACAGCTGATTTATGATTTATTTTAAACACCGTTACAAGTTCAGTGGTTTTTATGCATTATTATTGTTATATCTTTAAAATGCAAATCTTTGTTCGCGATGATTTTGTTTTAAAGAATATCTATTGTGTGGGCTTGTTTCGGACGTGTGCTTTTACCTATCTTGAAATCAAGACTATTTGCCTGGGAACCCATTGACCATTTGAAAGCGAGTTAGACAGCAGATGTTTGGAACAACAGCGCTAAGAGGTATTGGAAAACCAAACCAACAGGGTGTCTCGCAAAATAGTAAAAGCATTCAACAGAATCTTAAATTTAGGACACCAATATTCGGACCTTTAGTGCAGACATTGATCACCGAGTTCACTAGTCTTAGAAGTTAGTTATTTTTAAGAACTTCAACTAATATGAATCTTCAAGTGACCATAGTCTATTTGGGACTATATCGTTTTAACAAGTTACAAGCATGCTTTAATAAGGTTTATTTATTGACACACTTCCGTATGGCTAAGTCAGTTAAGTATACATAAAACTTTATAATATGGCATCCTAAACGGTATGACACATTTCTTAAATTTCTTATGTTTCTCGGTTTCAACGGATGTTGTAATAAATCCTTGCATAATTTGACAAGTATTTGTCATTTTAAGCTCTAAAAATAGACAATCATCACTAAATTTACGTATTTAATTATAATACACAAACATGCATCTCTTCTAAACCTGTCTTCCGTATGTGTTAACATCATTAGTTGCAAATGTGTGTAGATGCAAATAGTGCGGAACTGTTTGTTATATATTTTCCCATGCTCCCGCGGAACAGTACATGTATATTTTTGAAAGTTCTCAATATGCCTGACTTTTTGTAAAAAAATAGTCTCCCCCCCCACCTGAAAACATTACAACCCATTAAAATGCAAATCGTTTCTTACTTAAACATCTGGATTGAAATGTTAAGTAAACTTACCTTTATTTTATAAAGTGCTATGTCTTGAAAAAAAAAATAGACAAAATTGCATTTTTAATATAAATAATGATCTTGATTTTGAAAATGTCATTAAAACGACAATCTCCCGGGCGTTATAAGTTATTAATACATCAATTTCTTCTCATCATTGCAAAATGAATTGTTTGAAAATACATAAAAAATGCTATTGTGTCATCAGCTTTAAATAAGTATTAACCTTTAGCCTGCTGGCGACCAGTGATTCTGCCTTTGCGACCTGGTCTGCACTGTTCGCTATTCAGTCAGTAAATTTTCAGTGAATACCCCTCCGAAAAATAAATGGTATTACCCAAATTGAATGATGAACTAGTCCATTTTGGAAATTTAGCAGGCTAAAGATTAAGAGTAGAATGCTGAACAAGCACATCTAGATATGAAAAAGGTTCCGTCGATAACCCTTCAGTTGCGATCATTATTGTCCCAAAAATGTTAGATGTTCATCATAACACAAAATATAAAGAAAAAAACATTGAATTTAAATAATAAGAAATAAAGATGAAATCCAATAAGTCATTCATAAAAACGAATTGAAACAGAATCCCAAACACCCGAACAATGAGATACATGTACATCAAACTGATCCAAAATCTGACGAAGTATAGTAATGTACTTCAAAGCAACATAAATTATGAAGGTCTTAATATTTACGAGGTCCCTGGCATCGCACATTTTTCATAACATCGAGTTTTAAGCAGACCACTGTCATTCTTAAGTCACCTGCAGTTTGCAAAGTGCGTGACTGTTGAACGGATTTATATAATCTGTTAGATGTATGTTTTGTACATAGAACTTGGTTAAACAAGAGAACAGTGATTAAATATTCGCATAAAAAGGAATGACACAACGAAATTCGTCATGAAACTACGTTTGATTATCAACTGTAAAGTACATATTCAATGATGAGAATCCGGGCTGCTGACTTAAAGCGTAGAAGAAACAGCACTGAAGATGGTCAACGGTCCAGTCGACTAACACCTGACACTCTTATTGAAGCTGTTCATCTTAAGTGACCATTCATCTTGTTGCTAATATCGTAGGTATAAGGTCTGGGTCAAACCAACTGATTCCTGACGAAAGAGCTGTCTGCACGATGGTCTCCTTGAAGACAGGTTGAGCATTTGGAATATTTCTAGAAAGCTTTTGATTTTAGTGAAAGAAACATAAGGAAGTATCTGTACAGTTACATTGAAATAGGGCGGCCGGTGTTTTATAGGAAGATATTCTAAGTTTCCACTAAATACGGGTAGGCAAAGTTAGAAGAGTGGATGAAAAATGATACTATGAGACAATTTCAAGGAACTCAATCAACAAAAAGTAAACGAATATATCGTATGTATAGCGGGATAGAGGGATGAGGGATGGGGTTGCGGGTCGTGTGGGCAGCACAGTGGCATGATGCAACAGTAAGAGACAATAAAAAAGAGACAATAAAAAAAGTTAAAAAATGTGGGGAGGGACTTGAAGGAATATGGTCACTGAGTGTCACCGAAAGTAATTTGAATTCGGGCGAGCTATAATATTTTTTAAAGGTTTCCATACAATCGTATAAAGAACAAGAGTGCAAGAATGTCACAATATACGCCCGTCACAGCAAATTTCTTTACTCTAGCACCTGTACTTGCAAATGGAATTTTAATTTTGTGGTTGTTTAGTAATAACTAAGTGTTTTGTTTTTCTAAGTCCACAAAAAACTCCTTACCAGGTAGAGATACCTTAAAATACACCTAAAATTGGAAAGTAACATCTATGTTGTACCACAGAAAAGTGGTCTTGGTTTTTCCCTACGGTCAATTATAAAAAAGTTACAATATAAGTTATTTATAGTAACAACTAAGGGAAGTTAATCTTAAAAAAAAAAAAAAAAAAAAAAAAAAAAAAAAAAAAAAATCAAAAAAAAAATTGTAAGTCCACACAAAAATCTTTACCAGGTAGAGACTGGTCAAAATACACCTCAAAATTGGATGTAGCATGCATGTTGTACTACAGAAAAGTGGTCTCGATTTTTCCCTACGACTAGTAATGAAAAAGTTACAATATAAGCTATTTATAGTAACAACAAAGGGAAGTAATTCTAAAGAAGGGAACTGCGCATGACACTTCGTCTCATGATGGTGTATAATTGTGTCAAGTTACATCAAAATCCCTCCATGCATGAAGAAGAAATGCTTCGGACAAAGTCATTCTTGTATCTGACCTTTGGCCTCTAAGTGTGACCTTGACCTTAGACCTAGGGACCTGGTTCTTGCGCATGACACTACGTCTTGTGGTGGTGAACATTTGTGCCAAGTTATATCAAAATCCCTCTATGCATGAAGAAGAAATGCTCCGGACAAGGTTTTCATTCTTGTATCCTTTGACCTCTAAGTGTGACCTTGACCTTAGACCTAGAGACCTGGTTCTTGCGCATGACACTCCGCCTCATGGTGGTGAACATTTGTGCCAAGTTATATCAAAATCCCTCTATGCATGAAGAAGAAATGCTCCGGACAAAGTTTTCATTCTTGTATCCTTTGACCTCTAAGTGTGACCTTGACCTTAGACCTAGGGACCTGGTTCTTGCGCATGACACTCCTTCTCATGATGATGAACAATTGTGCCAACTTTCATCAAAATCCCTCTATGCATGAAGAAGATATGCTCCGGACAGTCATTCTTGAATTTGACCTTTGACCTCCAAGTGTGACCTTGACCTTAGACCTAGGGACCTGGTTCTTGCGCATGACACTCCGACTCATGATGGTGAACAACTGTGCCAAGTTTCATCAAAATCCCTTCATGCATGTAGAAGATATGCTCCGGACAAGGTCTGTGGACGCCGCCCGCCCGCCCCCCCGCCCGCCAGGGGCGTTCCCATAATACGTCCCGTTTTTCAAACGGGCGTATAAAAATAGCACCGCCCCAGGCAGCCAAGCTTGTTTTTAACAAATCAATATGTAGACACAGCACTAGAGATCAATCAATGACACAAATATTAATCCTATCCTGCATTTACCTGTACACCTGCATAATACAAGTTAATAGGAATAATGAAGTAAATGCATGGTTAAAAAACTTAGTGATAAGTAATTTAATAGTAATGTCAAATATCATGGTAAATACTGAAGATTATTTTTCTTTTTAATATATGATGTGTGATATGGTACAAATAATGTTATATCTAAATTTCAGCTTAGATAGTGGATCTGATTTAATTTTATTAGACTTAAAACATTTTCTGATGTCACACAATGTGTATTTGTCAACTTTTTTGCATTCCGGCAATAATCCAGGTATAATGGGGATTAAATATTTATCAATGACTTGATAGGTATGACTATCTGCAAGAGCAGCTACATGGAAATTAAACAAGTTTCAGATAATATTAAATAATATGCTTCAAAATGATCAAATCAAGACTCAAGTATTATATTCAGTCTTAAATGTTACATATCAGCAATCAGCATTATTTTTTAAAATTGTTTTTCAAAATCTAAAATTTTAGGTACAATCTTTACAATATGGCTTGGAAAATTTGTAGAGGTTCACTAAAGAAATATTTTAAAAGTTTTCCATATAGCCGTGTAGAGAAAACTAGCATTGCCTGTTTAAAGAAACAGAATGCTTTTAATAAAGTCAATAGAGTTCTTTAAGAAACAGTACTTAGAAATTATTTAAAAGTCAGGCCAGCGGGCGGTTTGAGAAGAAATGTCTAAGACTTTTCAATAGTTTCAAATGTGACAAAATTAGCACCGCATTTTATAAGAAAACAGAATGATTTGAAGAATTTGGTAGAGGGTCTATGAATACCTTAAATTCGGGCTATATGAAAAGATGGAGGGATGGTTGGTTGAATTTGGCTTGGAGGTTATGAAATATTCTTGAAAGAAATTGTGGACGACAGACAGGGGGATGAGACATATGTGAGCTAAAAGGTCAAA